>NW_013665778.1:643888-660265 GCF_000517525.1 Limulus polyphemus | reverse complement strand
CCTCATAAGCACACCATTTTTGAAAAAAAATAACCATTTGGAACTTTCTCCAGTTCATCTTTAGGGAGCGCATATTTAAATAATGAAGTGATCTACAAAGCTTTTTCTTGTTCAGTGATCAGTTTATTTTTAGTAAATAGAACTTCACTAGGTGAATCAGATCATTCATGTCCATCGTCGACCCTCACCGAGGTATTGTCAATAGGATGATCATTCACAAGATCCCTATCGGACCCAAAAAATGTCTGCGACAAAATCTATAGTATCATCCTCTGAATCCATGCTTATCATTTGTTTTTGGGCTTAATTTCTTATCCTGAGCTCGAGTCACAGAACACGAGGGAAACACATCAGGTTTCTCCTCAACTACAACATCATTCTTAGATGAAACAGTGATAAGCTCACTAACCATTTTAGGTTCGGCAACAACTTTTTTTCCAGCCAAATCGTTTCGCAACAACAATGATACACCATTAATTGGCAGAGTAGGTCTTACTCCAACCATAACTGGTCCGGAAACTAGGTCTGATGCCAAATAAATGTTTTGAAGAAGAACATTAACAAAGCCACCCTCAATACCCTGAGCAATAACAGACTTACCAGTGGCAGAACTCCAATCAAAAGGAAATATACATTCTAAAAACTATGTTTGAGTCGCCCCAGTATCGCGTAGAATACGTATGGGTATGGGATTCCCAGTGTCATTTGTCAAAGACACAGAACCAACAGACACAAAAGGTCTAAATTCCTCCCTGATTACCTCTGTCTTTATATCAGAGGCCAAATCAACAACATCGGGTGATCTGGTGAACTACGTCCACATGTGGACACAAACGCACTGGGTGATGCCTCCTTTTCTTTCTTCTTTTTCACGCAATACATATTTAACAGTATACGTTATGTACATTTATAAATATAGACTAAATCCAAACAAACATCGACATTAAAATAAATGTATAATGATAAATCCGTCACAATATGTGTATACATACAGGTGTTGAATAAAATAGCGGAAACACGTGTTATTTTCTGGTGTTTGTTTATTAGTATAGTAGTCTGAGTAGCTAAAAAGTGACTCACTGGCAAATAATATTGGGTTCAGTTGGTAGAGTACTAATCTGGTAAGGCAGTTTCGGGTTCAAATCTCAGATGAGGAAATATATTGTTGACAATTAATTTACCATTTTAATATGGGCAAGACAATGCAGTGTTAATTCGATATCAAATTGATGAAGGATGGTGTTGTTCATCAGATAATAGCTGAAGTGATGTTTGAATTGTTTGTGGTGGAAACGTGCTTCGAAGATTGGTTTCAAGAATTGACTATAGTGCTCGACAACATTTAAAGCTAATGAGTGTGGTGGTCAAGTTTGGTGGCCAAACTCTTCCTTGAGTTAATCTTTAACAATTTCACCAGTATGAACTGGTGCAATATCTTCCTGAAATAGACCAGCTCCGCTTGGAAATAAAGTGTTAATCATAGAGTGAACCTGGTCTAAAATAAAATAATAATTTTTGTTAACTTTACTTTTCAAGGATATCATAGGCCCTTACTGTTCCAATTAAGAAAAAAAACAAATACCTAAACATTCACAAAACCTTCATCATGCTTAATTGATGGCACAAGACATTCGGGGCTGTAATCTTCTGTTGGTTTTTGTCACACTTAAGCACGCCCATTATAATGGAAAGAGTGTACAAAATTATTCATCTGATCGAGTTACATTAGTCTATTGATGTTCTTGGGTTTAGAATTTTTTGTTCTTATTAGACGTTTCTAACTGGCATATCTATTATGATAACCTACCTAGTGCAGATTCGTTCGAGTTGTTTTGATAGAGTTTGGTTTGTTGTAGGTTAACCTTAATTTCTGTATGCACTTTTGACGTTGTAGTCTTTTGTTTTTGTCTCATTACTCATGTTGATACTCAACTGTCAGGATATGTCACGATCTGTCAACTTAGCTTTTCGACTATGTTATGTTTGTGTAATGTAGTCTTATTTTTTATATCCATGCTGACATACCTTTTGACACTGGTCATCAAGATACATTCTTTATTTTAGGTGTTCGTGTCACTGAAAATCAAGCTAGACGTTCACCTACAATCTAGCTTCTTTGGAAATCTGGCAGACCTTTTTAGTTTGATATTTCAGAACCTTTCTTTGAAAAAAAAACGATTATAAGCTATTCCTACACAGATAATTGAATGATATAGAATAATTAATGAAGTTAAATCACCACATGGGTACATTTCTCCCTTTTAGAGATACCAAAACTTGGAGTTAAAAAGGTGCGGTAATTTCATTATTGTAAGTTATAATATTTATTCTAAGATATGGACAACTACTACTAATACAGAATAATTTCATTTTTCTCCAGTTTCTTAAGCAAATAAAAATCTGATAGTCCGTCAATTTCGTCTGAGATGCAAGGCATTTGTCAATCAGCCTGTGCTTGTAAATGGAAATTTCCGAAGGTGGTTTTACATCTTTCCATTTCACTTCACTATGAAAAGCAAGAATAACCTATTACCGCGGCTGCGTACTTAAAATCAGAATGCTGAAAAGAGTTACTCTCGACTTCTTATCTGAAAGAGCTGTTTCCAAGACATCTTTAATGTCTGGAGCCACTTAGTGTGATGCGATCGTGTCTCCCAAAAGCTCCCCATGTTTGCTCGATCTTAGCAGGGTGGGGTGGTTATTTCATCCATTAGGCTAAAGCCAGAGCCAATTTCTCTATAATATGGCAGCACAAAAAGACGTTAAGTATAGGCTCTATAATGCATCGCACAAACGGTACTAGTCTGTAGTACTGGGAGGTCGGTACTTTCACCAATACCAGTGTTTCTTTTTTCCCACACCACACTTTCACTGCTGCTATATAGGTCACATATCAGTATCAAAATGGCGTTGGATAGGCTAAAGTTTGACTCGTCTGTAAAAAGAGAATATTGTACCTGATTTTAGTACCATTACAAGTGAATTGTTTTGTACCTTGGTGTGAGTGGAATGCACCTCGATGGGTAAATAAGTACATCTAGAATAAAAGATGACATAATACAGAGCGTGTTACAGCAACGTATTACATACAACAAACCCGTCATCTCAACAGTTCTTTCGCTTTATATGAAAACAGTCTCAATATCATATACTATGATATAGAACTTTAATGCAGTAGAATAGAGTCGTAATCAGTATTTGGCTAAAGAGGTCTCGGTTTGTCTGTATTTGGTTAATGTATACTTAATTAGAGACAGTTACAAAAGCATAAAAATATTAAATTATTATTGTTTACCAAAAAGAAATTCTATCAAATTGATGAAAGATATAATAATTCTCTCCATATTCATATGTAATATACGTTTTTTGTTCAGATACCAAGGACTTAGTAAAAGTGTTTTTATGTTTAATGAAAGATCGACAGATAGCGTCCTTACTGTCATGCTTCTAGAGTCTAGAGAACAATTTATAAAAAGTTCCTATTTAATGATTTGAAGCATATTTCATTAATCCTGATTATATTATTAGGTTTACGCAGAGAGACATTTTTTTCTATTGTTTTTTTCTTTCTTCTTCTTCCAAACACGTTTTAATCGACTGCCATTGTTTCATTTCTAGGCGGATTGACTTGAAATTTGGCTGGTTTTTACCTTGGTCCAATACACCAAGACGTCTTTTTCAGTTTTTTTTTTATCTAGACATTTTAAAAATTTTATGGGGTAAAAAGATCAAAAAACCTAAAAAATTATGTTTTGGGCTCCTGTGCGGTCATATTTACAGCAATCAAGATGAAAATTGGCATAAATATAGCTTTTCATATGCCCAACAAATTAACATAACAAGTTGGATTTGCCCGTTTTGGGTCTTTTTAGAGGGGTCAGTGCTCTGAAAAAAGCATATTTTGGGGGGTTTTGGTCAGTTACTTAACCATATTTTGACCAATTTACATGGGGTTTGGTACAAAGGTACTTTTCTACAGGTCCCACATATTAACAAACAAAAATGGCAGAATTACACATTTTTAGTAACTATAGGAGTGTCAAGATGCCACAAAAAGAATAATTTTAGGGTTTTTTGACAATAACTTTGCCGTATTTCGACTAATCTCCATCGGATTTCATACAAGATACTTTTTTACAGGTTCCATACATATGTATACAAAACTGTAGGATTTGCCAATTTTTGCTTATTTTATGGAGGATCAAAACGTTAAATGAATCCATAATTTTAAGTTTTTTATCAATTACTTGACCTTGTTTTGATTAATTTACATAGAATTTGATACAAAGATACTTTTCTACAACCAGTGATATAGAAAGTTTTGGATTTTTCTGGTGTCAAAATTGGCCATGTTGGGGTTGCGCAGCGGAGAAATTTTGCATTCGCCCGCCAACGGTGGCCTCTTTAAATATATTTAAAGTTTTATTTTCTATACTTGTAAAATTGGTGTATGTTTTATTCACACACAGCTATTGAGAACGAATAATAATTTTCCATTTGATATGTATCATCTTTGTCGTACCTGATGTTATATATGTTGTAGATGACGTGACACATTGAGCCTGCTGTTATATATGTTGTAGATGACGTGACACATTGAGCCTGATGTTATATATGTTGTAGATGACGTGACACATTGAGCCTGCTGTTATATATGTTGTAGATGACGTGACACATTGAGCCTGATGTTATATTTGTTGTAGATGACGTGACACATTGAGCCTGCTGTTACATATTTTGTATCAGAATCTTTACCTTATACTTTCTGTTAGATCTTGTCCCTGGTATTAAATTTCTTGTGTGGCGTAGCTCGTGTCTCGTCTCACACATCTGAAGTTACATTTCTTCTATTTTGCTTTAAATATCCTCTATCTGATCTTATACCTGTTGTTTCTCGTGATACATCTCTTTGTATCTCTTGTTCCTTCTCTTACACCTCCTCCGTATCTGGTGTTAGACCTATTGCTTCTTGTGTTACAAATATTGTTCTTCGTGATATGGATCTTATTCATGAGAGTAAATTTACTTTTCTTTATATTGTTCATTTTTCTTTTGGGTTTAAATCGATTGTGCATAGTGTTACACTTACAAGTTTATAACAGCTTCTTGTTGTCTTCCTACGCAAAATTTATTCTCCTTAAACTTGTAAGTTTTTTGTTGTTGTTGTTGTTCTTCAGACATAACAAAGTAAATGACAGGTTCCATAAACTGTGGTATTTCTACTATCCCTAAACCTAACTGGCGTACGCACTTGATAGTAGCAAAGTGAGTTGAATAACAAGCGTCAGTAAAGTGAGCTCCACAACTCCCAGCTGTCTGTTTACGTGTAGCCACGAATGCACATCACGTTTTCCTCTTCCTTAGCACCATGATGAAAAAAATATCCCATCTCAAGCAAAGAGGAGGAGTTGAATAAGACTCTTCCTTCTTATCTAATGGAGCAGCCGGTGCGAAAAGAATGTTAATCTACTCACCATTCAACAGTCTATTAAAAAGCAAACCGAAAGGTTTGTTTCACTTTCGTGTGGTTGCTTGTTTTTTCCCCCTCTTCGAACTGGTGTATGTGTAAAATCAACCACGTTACAGAAAGATAAGAGTGGTTAATTCTAAGACGATGAATTTTTAATGATTCAAAAGAAATCAGTCTCAAACATAAAGACCTCTAACAAGTTGTTTATAAACGTTTGATATCTAAAGTAATAAATTTTCTGTTACCTATAACTCTTGTTTGAAATTTATACTAACAAATTTATCATTGGCGAATGTTAACATTCAGTCTAAGACCTTTGAGTTAGCATCATTATTATTACTTGTAATTTTACTATGCTTTTTTGAAAAGCTTCTTCTCTCTGAACTTTCATTTATTTTAAACATTTCATGATTAATATTATATATATATATGATGTAGGATTATAAACGTAAAATATTTTAACTTATTATTTCTATCGGAAGGAGCTTTAAAATGTTAGTTCATGATTCATTTTTTGAAAAGTTATAATAGGATTTTAGTCCAAATTTGAAATTGTATTCGTCATTCTTGACATGTAAAGGGTATGAATATTATAATATTGTTACAATAGATTTTCATATACGTTTGATCAAAATGTTCCATCAAACTTGCTGTGATTGCTATATTAATAAATTATTTATAAGAATAATTTTATTCTTTTTTCTAAAATTTAAATAATTCACTCATAAAGAAAGCATGGCCATATTGGTAAATATGATAATTCGTTGTATTTTGAATATGTTTAGTTATATAAACTTACCACTAAGAAAATATATCTTTAATTTCTAAATTAAACATTTCATTGTAATCACCTATAGCCAACGTTTACTAGAATTGTATAACTTCATAAAAATACTGAACTTAGCAACTTAAACATTTTTTTGTAGCTAGGTTACAATAGCAAACTGTTTTCCTAAAAACAATACGTAGCCAATGCATTTGAGATTTCCAAAGTAATATAATCTCACATAACAAACAATGAAACGTTAGGCAATTCTTTACTAACTGTGATAAAATTAAGAATATAAATGTACTTCTGCAAGGTCTCCGAAAGTGGTCTGTTTCAAGAGTAAATAAAACCAAAATTAAGAGTAGCAAATATTTTAGTTTCTTCCTTTTGAGCCCCCCAGTGGCACAGCGGTATGTCTGCGGACTTACAACGCTAGAAACTGGGTTTCGATACCCGTGGTGGGCAGAGCACAGATAGCCTATTGTGTAGCTTTGTGTTTAATTCCAAACAGACAATTCTTCCTTTTGAAGTTCATATGTCATGCTGTGTTGTAACCTACAGAGTGCATAATTCTTTTTCTGATTCATGGCATGCACACATTTTACTGACGTCACAACAGTTCAAATTGCAGTGTTAGTGTTAAATGTTCCTCATGTGACGTCATTTTAGTGTCTACTGACTGACTGACAGACAACACACTTCTGTATAGTATTGCGAGTGGTTAAAACAGGTGACTTATCTAAGCGGTCTTCTGCCCCCTTTCGGGTAAATTACAAACAGTACAAGACAGGTATAAAGACAAAACAGATATTGTTTCTAGCATACATTGGTATCATAAGATTTTGAAAATAGGTAGCACTGTAAAATAGTTTCAGTTGTGTAAGATTCTAAACGTAAGATTCGTATAAAATCACTCAGTTTTCTTATAAGATAAAGCGCAAACCGAGCATTATAATCTGCGGTATGAATATCTATATCGAAAGAAAATTTGGGCAGTTGCACTTAATACATTTTTTCTCTATAAATATATATAACAATTTGGACAAAATATTGAATATATTTTAAACGGAATAATGATATTTTGTTTATAATTTAAAATTGCTGTGGTTTGATATTTTGACTTAAATTCGTGATTTTATTAGACAAATATAGAAAAGTTTTCATTCTCTTGCAAACACATTACCTTTTCCTTATCTTAGGAAAAATAATAGCCAATCCCCAGAAATCCCACGGCAAAACTTTTCCTTTTCTCATAAAAAGTAGGATATCAACTGTCTCTTGAATGGTTGTGAGTTTTCATTTTAGTTTTTGCCTTTGAATTTGCTGAGTGTTAACAATTTATTATAAAGTTTTTGATAAAGAACCTCTGTTACTGAAATTGCTGGAGACAAATTCAAAAAAACGACTAAAACTCTAGAAGGAAATATATGAATGCCTGAAGCTTCTGTCAGTGTAAGAACAAGCCTTGTGGGACCAGAGATAACGTGACGTATGCTGCTTCTGTCTTAGACTTTTTATGGACAAAAGCTAAAGTCGGATTCTGAAATACTTTGATTCGATTTCCTATGTGATTTTCGGGTATTCTCTTGAAGGAGATAATTTAATTTTTGGTAGAGGATTTATTATAACGACATTAGGCACATTTTTTTCTTTTTGATCCATTCACATTGCTTCGTTGTAACTTGGAATACAAGCCATGTTGAACTTTCTAATGTTCTTTTCGATATGGTTCCTGTACGGTTATATATAAACAGTTCGAACGATTGCCCATGGATGAGCTTTTGATTCAAGAATGAAGAATGAACGAGTACTCCAGGAAGACAATAAATTTATAATTTACTGTGTGAACTGTTAGTTCCAGAAAAACACATTTCTGAGCGAGTGATGTAGAATAATCTTATTCAGTACTTTTAGTTCATTGTGGTGGAACTAATCATGGTTAATTACTGAATTGCAGATTAAAAGGGCCAAGGTTTGGGCTGCTTTTGGCCATTGAATACACTCTACATTATTTTTTGTCATTGGGAGCGTTATAAATATGACAGTCAGTATTATTATTCTGTTAATAGTAGCCGTGCACGCGATTGGAGCTGCTGAGTGGCTTACCTCTCTCTCTGGTAAGCAGTTTTAAATTAGAAGTGACTATCTCTGAACATAAGGCCGTTTAGCCCATGCGTCACATAAGGAGTCGTTCAGGTTGAAAATATGAAATATCATTATCTTTCCTTTTTAAAGTATCCATGCACCTCTTCACCTTATTTATACATAACATACCTTCGATATACACTTGCATATTTCCTTTTTTTGTTTAGTTTTATGTATGTTGCCTTATTACAGACATGATTTGACATCATTGTATTTTCAAAGCTATATAGTTGCACAATTCATTGCCTTTTTTTTTACAATTAACTTAAATTTCAAAGTACAGATTTTCCTTTATTATGAAGTCTCATATTTATACATACTTTTTGCTAACATCTCCTTTTTCTATATGACTTTATGTATGTACTCATAATTTTCCTTCCTTCATTATACGATCTGTTATATTTTTTAGTCATTATCATTTATTAGTCTTTATTTTTTCTATTTAATTAATAAGTTACAGTCATGAAGAATAAGTAACTATAAAGTAAAAAATATTTGCACATATATTAAACCAAGCATGGAATGATTATTAAATAGATATAATTCCACATTTTTATTTTAAATAACTTAATACTTAAAGTAGAGCAATCATCAAAGTTCAATCGATCTAGAATCACTGGAGCCAAATAAAAAAACAACAATTTAGAACTCATAAACGAGGTGCTTTTTTGGACAGTAATGCATATTTTTATGACGAAAATATATAAACTATCTCTATAGGGGGTTAACAAATTCATTTCAGGATTAAATATTATAATATCTCTTGCAACACAAATTAAACTGTAAACAGTTAACAGTTAATAAACAGTTAGCAGTCCATATTCCTTAAATTTGTTTGAAACTGATGCTCTAAAAGGAAGGCCAATCATTAGCTTCAAGACCCTATTTTGTATCAACCAGATTGCTCTTAACGCTTGAATATGTCAGCCTCAAACACTTAAACAATAAGTAATTTGACTGTCGAAGATGGCCAAATAAATTTGATAAAGGACTTTAAGTGAAAAAACTCTCTTACGCCGAGTCATAATATAGAATAATCTGGAGAGTTTTTTTTTAGATACTTTTAATATGTTCATCCCATCTGAGGATATTCTGAATAATTACTCCAAAAACTTTTATTGACTCAACTCTGGATATCATATTGCCCTTAAAACTTAAATCATCATCTACTTGTTTCCTCGATATAATAATATATTGTGATTTACAAAAACTAGGCAATTGTCGACAAGTTCCAATTAATATCACTTAATGCAAGATTAACATTTTTCAGGGTGTCACCATTAATAAATCTTTTTTTTTGTATTTTAATAAGCTTTGGTGGAATTACAGATAAAGAAAAATAATGCTAACGCATAATGATCTAGAATATCACAACAAATTGTAAATATATCATCAATTGTCAATACAGCAGCTCCTACTAGCCTAGTAGGTTGGTGTATTCAAGAATGTGCATTAATTGCAGACATCAAATTATATAACTCAACCCCACGGTTACGATCAGTAAGAGCTTAAGCATACTGAAAAAAAAATCACATTAAAATTACCTAAAAATAATACAGAATTATCTAAATTGACATAATCAACAAGTGATTCCAATGTATTTATAAAATCACTCCATTTACCAGAAGGTGCACAATAAACACATTAAAATGTATACAATTCTTCAAGAGTAAAACTACATAATTCAATATGATCAGTCATAATAACAGAATTGAAATTAAATTTATACTTTAGGCCAGGATATATATATATATATCAATTCCACCAATAGTGGCTTTGCCAATAAAATCTATATTACAATTCAGTAAAGGGGTGGAGGCTTTTCTTGACAATATCATGATTCAAGAAATATCAGTATATCAGGTTTAAATTCACAATATAAAAATTGAGTTATCACGTTATCTATCTTACAGCTGATACTTCTAATGTTTAAACATGTTAAATTAAACCTATTTTCTATTATTAATCTTATAATTAGACTCCTCTTTACCCTGGTTCAGATTATATCTAGGATGAAAAATATATCTGACAATTAAACCCTCAGACCATAGTTCAGGAAAAAAAATGTCGCTATTTCAGAAGACCAGTCAAGTTCAACACAACACAAAGTTGAACTAGTCATTCTTTCAGAAGTGAACTGTTCACATTTTTTACATTGAAATCGTCTCTTTCTGAAAATGACCCTATCTTTTGTCGTGGTATCTATCTAGTGCGCATCGCCAATAAATAATCTCTTGCTACTATCATAAGCCGATTTCAAAGAACCGTCTTTATTATCTTTTTTTTTTTACACCTCGAGTAATAGTAGTTTGGTTCCGTAGTTGTTTCCTCCTACGTTGGACTAGAACAAAGTCTCCCTCAGGGTCCTTTTTTACTTGATCGTCAGAAAGAAATCTAAATGGATACTCAAAGAGGATAGCAACATTTCCAGAAGTTTCTTTTTTAGACTTTTTGGTTCACTATTTAAGCCGTTATTTGTATTAACTGTCTGATACTTAGTTTTAAGTGCTGCAGCATAAGTTCTAGAAGTGTTAGTTTTCGTAGAATCAATTTCCATATTAATCTTATTTTCTGGCATCGAAACTACTACATTATGACCATGAAGAACCAATAGTTCCTCTCTATATTCCTTTACTTTCTCTTGATATAACTTAAGCTCATTCTTCAAACTGATGTTTTCTTTCATTACAAGTTACAATTTACTTTCAATTCTAATGTTAAATTCCTCCAAAAAAAATAAGCTAGACAACTACTGGCATGATCAATTGACGTGCGCACACTGTTACTTAATTAACCCTCACCTTGCACTTTAACTTGGGAATTAAATTTCTCAAGTTATTTAACGTTATTAACGTTGTTTTCAGCCATATTAAAAGTGATATACGACGGCAATCTTTACATTTAGAACATTTCCATGGTATGTTTGTTTTCAATTCACACATGATGTTAAAATTATCATACTTTATATGCGCACATTTAGTACGAAACTTTAGTTGACACATGAAACAAGAAATAACAGTATTTTCACTCTTGTAAGGCTTATCCGCTGCAACTTTAGAATAGCAGATTTCGCATACATCACTACAAGACAAGACGCCATCTCACTTGATGTACGCTTTTCAAAATGGGTTGTTTGCAATTTTTAAGAACAGTATTCCAGGTCTCATACTGCCCTTTGAATTACTTCCCTCATCATCAATCCTTCTCCGTTATATGTCCATGGTTACGCATTATTGTCCAACACCACGAATGTTATTGTAACAAGTTTCTGGAAAGAACGACGAAACTAATCCTAAACTATTCATTTTGACAAACTCTTTACAGAACCTTCACTGTTCATAGACATGAGTTTTTAACACCATGTTTAAGTAAACTGAAAGCACAAAATTTCATTGTAGTTGCATCGCGAGACTTGAAAGACATGAGTTTGTTTGTTTGTCGAGTTTCGCGCAAAGCTACTGAGCTAGCCGACCCTAATTCATAACTAATTAACTAGAGGGAAGGCAGCTAGTCAACACCACATCTCGCCAACTCTTGGGCTATACTTTGCCAACGATTTGTGGGATTGACGTGGCTTATATCGCCTCCCCCCCCCCCCCGACGACTGAAAGGGCGAATATGTTTGGTGACCAGATTTGAACCCGTGACATGCAGATTGCGAGTCAAGCGCTTTAACTACCAGGGACAGGTGTATGATTGAATGGAATTGCTTTTTATTTCTTTAACTGTCTTTATCATGAAAAATCTTGTAAATTCCGATATGTTGCTTGAAGCTTGTTAACTTTTAGACTATGAACCTTCGTCAACTTTTTTTCTTTCGTTTATTATCTTGCTAACGGTACCAGAAGCTATGCAAGTTTCATTGCATTTACATTTAAGGTCGTAGTGTTCCATTTCATAACCATAACTTTCTGCTTGTGAATGAGGGGGATGCTCCCTGTTGGCTGGGTTGTGGTTTCTGAACCCCATGTTATCCTAAATACTCAGCGGTAGGAGTTTTCAGCTTCTTCGTAGAACATTGAAATCTTTCTTCTTCGCAATGTTGTGTCCTTTAGCTTCACTACATAAATATATCCTTCTTCTAAACTGGCTATAACAAAGTGACAACCACGTCGTATTGTCGTGAATTCGCCCTCAACCAAATATATTAGGTGTATCTTAATATGTTGCCACGGGCGACATGGCTTGGTCTGCAGCGACAAGTCACTATATATTATGCAAATCGTTCTTATGAAGTGTTATTAACCTTCTGTAAACCTACATATTCTCTTAGTACTAACATTTTATACTTTATACGTGAATGTCCCATGATGTTACCAATTTCCTTCGCTACGAACCACGTATATTCCTCAAATCTGAACTTGTTTTTATACACATACCCCCTCATCATCGACTTTTTTCATTACTAGCCTCTATCTTTTATCATCAATATATCCATTAACTCTGGATTTTTTCTCGTTTCTCATTATTTACTCTTTTCGCTATAAACTCGTACACCTTTTCACCACTCTTTCCATTTTGTAATGAACGTCTGCATTCTCATAACTAGCTTTCAGTTCTCAAAATATTTCATATTTTCGTTTTGTTGTTAGGGGTGATACGTCGAAGTTATCTAAAATTAATTTGGAAATTTTTATTTCAAAAGCTATATATATAATTTTAATTATTTCTTATGTTACAAAAGAGATACACTTTATTTATTTTGTCTTAGAGAAATAAATTTTAATCAAAATTATACACTATGATAATTTTTTGTCAAAACATTTTCATTCTAATTTGCAAGTTGTAGCTAATAAAACTATCGAATAGTTCTTACGAATAGTTTGAATTTTATGCATACTTTAATCACAAGTGAACGCGTAAATGATGTTATTTAGACCAGTGAATTCATTAAAATTTGATACGTGTGTAAAATACGTCATGTTTTTCCTTTCACATGCTCAGCTTTGATTTATGTAACAACTAAATTTAAACAAATTATGCTACTAACTATTATTTGTGTATATTCACTTAAACATCACATAATAAACACGTACATTCATTCACTGTTTCTATAATTCAGAATCAACTACCCAATGTAAGTGTGAAACAGATGTTTTACGTTAGTTTTCTTTTCTTAACTTATTTTGGTGCAACTATTTATTACAGTTTAACATCTTGCGATGCAGTTACTAAAACTTATAGTTATATAACTAATTGCTTTCACTCACACTTTATTTTTGTATATTTATGCATTGAGAAATTGTGTTATTTTTGCATTATTTAAGTTCCCAACTGCCCTAAGGAAAATAGTTATAATAATAACTATAATAATAAATAAACTATGTAATGGGTTGAAGAAGCATCAGCCCTGTTTTATTGTACTAATGTATTTAATATTTTATTAACATCAAGACTTCTCTGTGTATTTGTTCTAGCTAAGTAAAATAAAGCACGTCACGTTTCCCTTCACTTCAACTTGTTTGACTCGAACTTAAAAATATGTCTGCCTCTGCAGAGAGCTAAACCAGCAACTCCCAACTTCAATAACCGTTTCGTACAGTTAAACGTAAACTCTTGTTCTAATAACTTATCGTAAACTTTAGAGAACGTTTCATTCACGTTACTATTCTCAATGTTATGAAATGTATTGGTTTATATTAGTAATGCCTTCCAATTTATCTCCTCCGATCCAATAATGACTATTTATCAATACAATGTCAACTACTGTAGCGACTGAGCAGGCGAATGATGGAAATAAAAGGAAAATTCTACTACTCTTTTAAAAGAAATAGAAAATTCAGCACGTTGCTAAAATATCACAGTTCTGATGGATACCTTTAAAAATGTGTTAGATATGCGATCGGCTTTTAGAGAATTCTTACAGAATGCATCGAAGCATCATCCTTTTCGTGAATTCTCTAAGTGATTTTTTTTAAAGAAAAGCATCATATCTTATATCTCCAGGAATTTCTTTGACAGTTGATACGCCTAGCAAATACGGTTTATTACCTTTCACCGTTGGCTACCAGCTTGATACAGTAAATATGCATTGTCCATCTATAAACTTGGATTATCGCTGGCTTTTATTGTGCTATTGAAATATTCACGTAGCTTATTACGATCTCGCGACTATAAAACTGGAAATAAGGTAATAGTTTTGATAAAGAAATTGTGCGAAGGCACAATTGAATTAATAGAACTACATATAAAGCATGCTCTATTTCCTCGACGTGTGTGGTGCGAAAAGGGCTGATACACATATTGATAACCATAAGCTTACATGTTCTTTAATGACCACCTTTCATGATGAAAGTGCGTGATTAAAGTGAATTCGGTGGTTTTATTTATTTTCTTTGTGTTTCTGAATAATATTTGCTAATGACCGTTCGTCGGTATGGCACACTTTAAACTATATGCTATAGTTAAACATTCTGAACGTTGTCGTGACTTTTTCTTTTACATCTAATTTAAACCTGTTCGTGTTTAAGTAGATAATCACCGTTAAAATTTTGACTGAGAAGTTGACCAATTTTTTCCCCCTTATTTTAATCATTACTTTTCGCTATAGTTTGGATAATATTTTTATGTGTTGTACATGTAAAATGAAAGGTATTTAATCTAACACTACATTAATAAATCTAAAAAAATAAGATTAAAAGTTACATAAAACCTGCTTTAATAATAGATTTTAAACTATAGTTACCTGCTTTTATTAGCAAATGTCTGACGAGAACCACCATTGTACTTTTCCGTTGCTGTTTTTACAATTACTTGGTTTCTAAAATTACTAGCCACGTCCGAAACGAAGATTTCGATCTAAAGCAGAGAGTTTATTTGGTTATTAGTTATATTATGAATCTCCGAAAAAAAAGTCTTGGACAAAACCAAAACGAAAATTGATTATATGGTCATTGAATATGTAGTGAATGACCATTGTAAGAACATCTGTATAACATAGCTAGTTTTTACTATTGCATAACGTCAGCTTGTCCTAATGCTATTTAAAACGATACTATACATTCTACTCTCGAAATACTGCACATTAGCAACACATAACATTTTGACTAAAATGTATAGAATTTACTCACTTATGCAACTATAAAGTGTAATATGATCAGTTATTATTTTCTCAATAGCCGACTGCTATTTTTCATGACATTTAAAATATTTGGTTGTTATTGTTTCAGTGCAAAAAATACACACTTTAACTAAGAAAGGGATCGAACTTCGAATTTTAGTGTTATAAGTTGTTAAACTTACCGCTGAGTCGCTGGAAAGGGATGCTTACAACGTTCTTCTCGAACAGAAGAACAGGTATATCCTCAAAGTTGAGTTGAATTTGAAAAGAGTTAATTGCAGTAGTAAATGTTAGCTTCCAAACGTCAAGCATGCAAAGCCAAATATGTTTCATTGCAACCGGACACGGAGCTATCATAGTTATAAAAACATTCTATTTCTCATGAGGGGTAGTGAGGAGGACTTTTTAAGCAAGTCTTCAGCAACTGATGTTTTTGGAAAGACCACGTGATATCGAGCGAGACAGGTCCTCTTGGGAAGAGGAATGAAGAAATGCTTGAAGTAAAAAAATTAAATCCAGTGATCGGAATCCTGAAAACGAAACACGTAGGATTGTTGACAGTCTCAAAGATACGACAATCTACTGTCAAAATCTCCTACATCCTACAGTCAGTTATATTAAAATAAGAAGTCTCTTAACAGACTAAGATAGGTTAAAATTTTAAAAAGTGATATTTTGAAAACAAATAATTCATGGACTTTTTAAAATTTAGAGGCATACTGTTGTTCAATAGCCATTTTGTTAGGTTGTATGTTTTTTGTAACAATTTTTAAAAACAATGTTCTATTCTGTTTACAAATACCTGTTAGTATTTCTTTGTCTTTATGTAATAAGTCAGTTGGTGTCACTGATTCACACAGTAAAAAAAAACAAGTTAAAACATATATTAAGGCCCGGCATGGCCAGGTGGATAAGGCGCTCGACTCACAATCT
>NW_013665778.1:623682-643749 GCF_000517525.1 Limulus polyphemus | reverse complement strand
TATATTAAACCCTTAAGACTAAAACTTTTCCAATCTCTATGCGAAATTATTGTAAATTATATTAAAAGCTCAATTTTTAGTGTAAAGCCAGTCATAAAATTTTACCTTAGAATTCAATCTGACTACATATATAACGTATGAATTATTACCAGAGCGTACACAGCAAAATATGTAGTATTTAAAGCCAATTTTTGGGATGTAGTGTTAAAAATTAGTGTTGTTTAAACACTGTGTTAATTTAAAACCGTGAACATTAATCTAACCTGAGTGCTAGTGTTATGTCAAAAGAAAGAGTGTTGAGCTAAAACATCATATTCTTTAATGTTTCAACTGTAAGTTACTCACATGTTCGGTTGGAAACGAAGCAACCACCATTTTGCTCTTCGCCTTAGTGTAAAACTGTGAAGGAGAGGGAAGTGAATTGATTGTCATTATACTGTACTCATTTGAGATGCTGACCCACGCTGTGGGTAGTGTAGTCAGACTAGAACGTTGTTTCATATTTTTGCATGCCTTGATGGTGGTTTGGCGAATAAGGACCAACATTTTAACATAATATTTGATATTAGCCTAAGGTCTTTTGACCAAAAAAGTATTCCATGGCCAGGATATTTAAAGATCATGCTCAGTGGCAAGTTTGATGTTTGTAGCCTTAATCGTTCTAGATTTATCGCGAAGAGAAACAAACAAGCAAAAAATCGGACGGTTTGTTTGTTTGTTTTGAATTTCGCGCAAAGCTACACGAGGGCTATCTCCGCTAGCCGTCCCTAATTTAACAGTGTAAGACTAGAGGGAAGGCAGCTAGTCATCACCACCCACCGCCAACTCTTGGGCTACTCTTTTACCAACGAATAGTGGGATTGATCGACACTTATAACGCCCCCACGGCTGAAAGGGCGAGCATGTTTGGCGGGACGGGATTTGAACCCGCGACCCTCAGATTGCGAGTCGAGCACCCTAAACACCTGGCCATGCTGGGCTCAAATCGGACGGAGCTGACCATAATACACACAGCAGACCATTTCCTTCGGCACGTGTAATTACATTTAAAAAAGTGAAGTGTAAAAGTTAAACGATCCAGGTGTTGCGGTTTTAGTGAATAAAACAAATCACCAAATGTTACCGTATTCAACTCCTCCATAAGAAGAATACGGATGATAACGATCTTGCATGATGTAGATAACTTTTTATCACTAAAGTATAATTTGTACAAAATGTAAATTTATTTTTCGCGTGAAACCAAAATAATTGCTACGTACATTACATACACTTATTTATTTATGTAGAGTGTTAAAAAAGGGTAAGTTATTAAAACATTTATTTCATTCGCCCTGTTTTACATTAAATATAGGAAATATTACAGTACACCTTAAACTTTGCATTTATTTATTCGGTCTCTAGAGTTGTAATATTTCATCTGGACTGTTAAGGACGGATCCTTTTTTTTTCTTGTCTACCGGTGATTAAGCGATGAGTTTATGGACTTATAACTCTAAACTCATGGTTTGATTCCCCGCGGTGTACATAACGCAGATATCTAATTGGGTAGCTTTACGCTAAAAAAAGCAAACAAATAAACGATAACTGAATCGTCTAAAACTTATAAGTATTTGGTTTGTAAATTTAATCATGTTTGTATTTTTTGTAAAAGAAAACAAATTAGTTAATACTTATGTGATATTTTAAGTTTTTTGGTCTCCCCTCTCTGATTAGATAAATACGTTTTTTTTGTATATACCTGAAGACGAAACTTTGATTGTTTA
The DNA here is from genome assembly GCF_000517525.1 of Limulus polyphemus. Classification (NCBI taxonomy): domain Eukaryota; kingdom Metazoa; phylum Arthropoda; class Merostomata; order Xiphosura; family Limulidae; genus Limulus; species Limulus polyphemus. The sequence goes on along the minus strand of NW_013665778.1, from coordinate 641,986 downwards.
GTTGTTTTAGAACAAAGCCACATATGGCTATCTGCTGTATCCACCGCGGGGAATCGAACCCTTGTGTTGTCAAATCCGTAAACAAGCGTGAACTTCTGGTTTTATATTTCTCATGCAGTGTTACTGATATTAGTAAAATTGTAATTTTTTTAAAGTAAAAGTTAACTGAGTCTGTACCCCACTAGGTCAACGATAAGTTTGTGGACTTTCAACGCTACAAATCTGCAGTTTTAATCTCCGTGGTGTAGCTTTGCCCTAAAAAAGACAAGCAAACAAACAAACAATAACTGAATCGTTTACAACTTGTAGATATTTGATTTATAAATTTAGTTATTTTTGTGTTGCCTAGCTTGAGACTGATTGTATAATTAAAATGTAAAAAACAGAACAGTTTTGTAAAAAAAGAGCTTTTCTGCTTTATTAGACTAGTAAAAAATACACAATTATGACATCAGAATATACAGGTCTATTTTCGACATGAACTAATTTTACTTATGGTGTTGGCATATTTAAGTTAGACTCTACTATTCCATAAAGTTTCAGGAACTCTATTTGAAAATGTATAACATGTGCCTCACCTCTTGTTTTCACATTTCCTTACTGATTTGAAAACACGTATAATGTGTTGTTTTTTTGTTTTTTCATAGATTGGACAAAATTATTGTAAAGGTGAAGTACAAAAGGTGACAGAAATATTGCTAACAAAAGATTTAAACTCAACATAAATCCTACAAGATGGTAAGTAAGCCTGATGCAGATAATCCCACTGTAATAGGACTTTACCGTATTGCTGGGTTCTCCTGTAGAAAAATTAGAATTACTACATTAGGTGTTACTATAAGTATTTCCTGATAGTACAATGCATTTTTTAAATTTTGTCCAAAGTTTTTATAAATTTAGTTTACCATTGGGCATGCATATGATATTCTGGACTGGTATAGTACAGAAGTAGATAATGAGGATATAACTGAATTTATACAGCCCAGTCAATAGATATACTTTATTGCCTGTAGAAAATAGTGTAAGTTGTATATAGAAGGGAATTCCCTAAAATAATTTTAATTTTATATGTAAAAAATTATGTACTTATTTAATTGTAATATAACTTTTTACAAAATTATAATATGTAACAGTTTTTTAACACTACATCCTAACACTGGGATTTTAACACTACAAATTTCACTGTATATGAATCCAATAAAACCAACTTGTGCTTTAGGCTTACACTACTTTTTATATACTGCTGAGTTTTTACGTTTGTAAAGCAATAGCCATAAGTTTATTTGTAATTTTTGTTTGTAATTAAGCACAAAGCTACACAATGGGCTATCTGTGCTCTGCCCACCACGAGTATTGAAACCCGGATTCTAGCGATGTAAGCTCGCAGATACCGCTGTGCTACTGGGAGGCGCAATAGCCATAAGCAAAAATTTCCACTTTTGCATTAAAGTTACTTTGCATTATATTTAAATTTTCAAATTTACAATTATCAACTTCTATGTCTGATGACTGAGGCGTTAGTGTTATTTGGAAGGAAGAAGAAGGTCAAGTTCACGGGGATCAATTATCTGTAATCGCACTTTGGCCTTTTTTTTCTTCAAAACCACAATCTAGATGTATCAATTCATTTACTTCTCCTTCACAGTTTTCAACTGAAGCGAGGTAAACAATGGTGGCTGCTTCGTTCCGAAAAGAAACTTTGCGTAAGTGACCGAGTTCGTGGCATCATTTTAAACACTTAATGATTGAAAATTTGCAATCAATAATTTTTCTTCTGATACCCTAAAGTAACACTGACACTAAGATTAGGTTAACGCTCGCAATGTCAAATTATCACCTTTACATTAAAACAGTTTTTTAACACTAAATCCTAACACTGTGATTTTAACACTCCAAATTTTACTGTATATGAATCTAATAAAACCAACCTGTGCTTTAGAAGTATGAACCTAGTAAAAACTAAGGTATGCTTTAGATATGGTTAGGAAAGGTGATTCTAGTAAAATTGAAGCATACTTTAGATATGGTTATGAAATGTAACTCTAGTAAAATTGAAGCATACTTTAGATATCGTCATGAAGTGTGATTCTAGTAAAGCTGAAGCATGCTATAGATATCGTCATGAAATGTTATTCGAGTAAAGCTGAAACATTATTCATATATGGTCATGAAGTGTCATTCTGGTACTGCTGAGGCATGCTTTAGATATGGTCAAGAAATATGATTCTAGTAAAGCTGGTGCATGCTTTAGATATTGTCATGAAGAGTGATTGATTCTAGTAAAGCAGAGGCATGCTTTAGATATGGTCAGAAATATGATTCTAGTAAAGCTGGTGCATGCTTTAGATATTGTCATGAAGAGTGACTGATTCTAGTAAAGCTGGGGCATGCTTTAGATATGGTCAAGAAATATGATTTTAGTAAAGCTGGTGCATGCTTTAGATATGGTCAAGAAATATGATTCTAGTAAAGCTGGTGCATGCTTTAGATATTGTCATGAAGAGTGATTGATTCTAGTAAAGCTGGGGCATGCTTTAGATATTGTCATGAAGAGTGATTGATTCTAGTAAAGCAGAGGCATGCTTTAGATATGGTCATGAAGTGTGAATATAGTAAAGCAGAGGCATGCTTTAGATATGGTCATGAAATGTGAATATAGTAAAGCTGATACATGCTTTAGATATGGTCATGAAGTGTGAATATAGTAAATATGACGCGTGCTTTAGATATGGTCATGAATTGTAAATATAGTAAAGCTGATACATGCTTTAGATATGGTCATGAAGTGTGAATATAGGAAAGCTGATGCATGCTTTAGATATGGTCATGAAGTGTGAATATAGTAAAGCTGATACATGCTTTAGATATGGTCATGAAGTGTGAATATAGGAAAGCTGATTCATGCTTTAGATATGGTCATGAAGTGTGAATATAGTAAAGCTGATGCATGCTTTAGATATGGTCATGAAGTGTAAATATAGTAAATATGACGCGTGCTTTAGATATGGTCATGAATTGTGAATATAGTAAATATGAGGCATGCTTTAGATTTGGTCATGAAGTGTGAATGTAGTAACTCTGAGGCATGATTTAGATACGGTCGTGAAGTGTGAATATACTAAATATGAGGCATGCTTTAGATATGGTCATGAAGTGTGAATGTAGTATCTCTGAGGCATGATTTAAATTTGGTCATGAAGTGTGAATATAGTAATGATTTAGATAGTCAAGAATGAATCTATAGTAAAGTTAGGGCATAGTAGTAAACTCAACTGTGCTGTAGATATAGAAATGAAGGATGAAGCTGAGGTACGCTTCAGATATAGTAAAGGTTTTCAATATGATCATGTAAACATAAACTTACTTTATATATCTATTTCTTAAGATGATCATAATGATTTTAATGCATAATATTTATTTGTTTTCAAATATAATTCGTGATAATAAAGATACACATGATATGTAAAAGCTACATAATATACAAGTATTCTTCACAAAGTAGCATCAAGATACAAAATCGAGGTATAATGGCAGATATAGTTAGAGAAAGTAAACGCACGTCGAAGTAAAGAAATGCAAGCATTCGGCTTACCAAAAAATTGATGAATTAATTAAATTCAGTAAAATCGTATAAAAAAGATTAAAGATTACAACATTTTAAATATGTTTGTTTTCATCATTATAATATTATAACGTCGAGACATATACGTTTGATTCCTTTATGTTTTAGCCTCACCATAAATATATATTAGCTTATGAACTAAGACTTAAGAAGAATTTAAATAATTGAAGACGCCATGGGACATTTCAGTTTAGATTTACTTTGTTTCGTCATTGAATGTCTATGTGATAACGCATGGTTTGAAGCGTTCTTCCTTCTGTAACCAGTTTCATAGTCTCCTGATTATTACTCTATTGAACCAAATATTTTAAAAGTACCTACCGATCTTAGGAATTCTTTGATACGTTAACCAAATAATAAATAAGGTTTGAAAATTATAAACCTTTTCAAAGCATAGGATTGCGTACGAATGTCTGATTATAGATGATATACCTGTAAAAATATAGTGGTGATATATAAAAAAGATAAATTTATTCCTTGTTTGTTTGATTTGTTGTTAAGCACAAAGTTACACAATAGGCTATCTGTGGTGTGCCCACCACGGGTATTTAGCGTTATAAGCCTTCAGACGTAATTAAAATATATAAAAAATCACAGTTCATAGCATCACTTCAAAGGATTATAGTACTGCCTTGTCATAAACTTTGTATATAAGCACACATTCTTTGTCCGTATAAATATATGTTAAAATGTTGTATTAAGCTCAAATAGTTGTTAATTGTTGTTAAACACAAAGCTACACACTGGGCTATCTGTGCTCTGTCCACCACAGTTATCGAAACACGATTTTTTTAGTCACTGAATCACTGGAGTGCAACTGATATAGTTAGCAGTGCTAACGTAATTCACGTGTGTTACTTTGAGAGTAAGCGATTATTAAATAGTGTTTATGTTAGATGTGTACGGATGAATAGAAAGAAAATGAACACGATGCCAACTTATTCATTATTATGTGATGCAAATGGGTTTTCTATAAGTAATTTTTACTCTTATATGTTTTAAAGTAGGTTCAGATAATACGTTAATATTTCATCATTTGAATTTTCTTATATTCAGTATTATTCAGACAAAATGTAAATCCTTACCTAGAGCAATTTTTAGATGTTGGTTCGACATAGCCCTTATTCTGTAGGTAATAATGTAAATAAACTATAAGATAAAAAATTCAACAGAGATGAATGCCTATTTTCTTTTGTCGAAATGAGAATTGGATCGATAACAAAATAAAAACAAAACATCATCAAAACCCTCGTGCAAGAGTTTCTCCGTCATCTATAGACAATATGGTTAGACATATACTGACATCACAATTTTCTTCGAAGTCCCCATTAGCTACTTATGTAAAATGTCGTCTTAAGATGCATTTCGCGTATGAGTGAAAAAGCAAGATTGTGAGAGAGAGAAAGGTCAAACAGTCTCCATGTGAATAAGCATTTAAATAGATGACAAGACATGAGTAACTACAGCACTTGTAGCTCTCTTGAGAACAGGAAAGAATGTAGGATGAGACTATGTCATCAGGAAATGCAAGTCTAATAAAGAGATAGCACTTCAAGCTCAAGCTTCTCTCTTATATTTTATTTTGTTTGTTGCGCAACGTCAAACTGATGTTTTTATTGGCTAGTTTCTATCTGTACAAGCAGGGAAATATATGTGTAAAACAACGTCTTGTAATATTAGGTTAGGGGATTTGATTCTGTATTTTTATTAAAGCTGAAGTTAGGAACAACAAACTTGGCGCTTAGGTTGTCTTTGTATCTGTTAGAAAAGAGCCACACACACACACGTTATTTCTAACAGACACTAAAATTACCAATTGATTAGCGAATAATTCAACAATTATAAACAGAAAGAACAAGTAAAGTTTTTATGACAGAGAATTATTGGACACAGATTTTCATTAATTGTTATTTGATTTTTTTCATGTCATTTTCTTTTCTTTTTCTTATCTCTTTTTAAAGGTCCCCCCAGTGGCACAACGGTATGTTTGCGGATTTATCAACGCTATAAACTGGGTTTCGATACCCATGGTGGGCAGAGCACAGATATCCCATTGTGTAGTTCTGTGCTTAACTTCAAACAAAAACTCTCTTTAAAGATCATGTTGCTTGTTTGGATCTCATAATAATTGTATTTTTTATCAATCCTCTAAACTCTACGCTTCTTTTGTTTGCGTAATTATTAACAGGATACTCTATATTGTTTTATCCTTACATAGTGAAGCTTGGCGTTACAATGACACATAGTTTGGGTCATTGCACTCCTTTTTATATATCTTTCGCGTGATAAAAAACTACAAAATCATTAAGAACGGGGTTTTACCCATCAAAGTAACATAGTCTTTGAATTAGTAAAAACAAAAATAGAATGTAATTCTTACAGCATGAAGCCTTCGAAACATTAGTTGAAAAATACGGTCATGCAGCAGTGTATAACTCAGATATACTGAACTTTATTAGGTTTATAGCTAACTGTAGCACTTAGTATCATATTTAGGACGCACTATGATAAACTGATCGATGTTAAAACCATTAAGATATATATATATGTATTACTTCTTCAAAACTATCATCTTTATCAAATAAAATATCTAATATTGCCTAATATCCTACGCCTCTATTGATGGGATTCAGTTAGCATAGGCAAGGTTAACCGATCATAAACATGTATGTTTTTAACCATCGAATTTGTAACAATATCATTAACTGGAAACAATTCAACTCTCCTTAAATCTCAATGGAAAAAAATCTAATGGTTTTACTATAATACCGAGACAACATTTTTGAAAAACTCGTTATTGGGAGATCTTGGAAATTGTACAGTTTCCTCTGTAAATATAACTGAATCGAAATATTTTTAGTTCAATTCAACTTTTAAATCTTTTCTTTTCTTTGCTAAATTATCAGCCAACTAACTATGCGGAACTGTATGGTGAGTCCGTCTTTAGAAAATGAAGGATGACGCAGCCTAAAGCCTAAAGTACTTGCTGTCTACTACAGAAATCTTTGACTACATTATCAACAATTTACTGATATACAAAATAACAGTGAATATATACATAAATCAGAGATTCATTTGAAATTGAATGAATTATATTAATAAAAACCATTTAACTGTACATCTAATAACAATATATAGTACGAGTTTTCCTTTGGTAAAACAAATATTATCAATTATTTCTTAAATTAGTGACTTATGAAATATCTAGTGAAATGAAAAATAGGCAGTTTTACAAAGTACACAATCATCTAAAATTACTTATAAAGCGTCTTGAAAAAGTTTACTTTTTCATAACATAACTTATAATTTTACTCATAACATCAGAGACACAGTGAGAAAATTTGGAAAGATGGTCCAATTCTATTGCTATGAAGTATCCCTGCTAGAAATACTGTTCCAGCGAACAAGATATAAACTCATATCACTATGCCAGAGATTTATAACGAGCTACTAAGCTCTTTGTTTACTTGGAATTATTGCTCATTAATTCAATGGGCTAGTGGCTAACAGAAAGACTACATGTAGAAATGTTCATGCAGAATTTATCCACGTCACATTAATGTGTGTTTTGCTAATTAGTTTATGTAAATGTCGTAGATGTTCGTAACGAAGTATTTGAGAGCTATGCAAGTGCAGGACAACAACGTCTATGATGCTTCAGACTATAAGTCTCTTGTTACCTTCGACCTAATGTTAACGTTTGTGCATCTCCCCCACTTGAAATCAGGATCATAAAGACAGCACGGTTCGATGGAGATGTAATATCGTAGTTTTAGAATTAACTTCCATTTATATTCATTATTAACTTCCGAATGAATTAGAATGCTCAGCTATATCCAGAGAAGTTAAATCATTATAATCAAACACTATCTGATATAGTGTATATAACATATGATCCATAACACATTTTTTAAAACTCTATTAAATCCACTGTTTGAAATTACAAACAGTAAAATCTCTACCGCAGAAACAAAGATTTAGGCTATAAATGCTAAGAAGTAAATATCATGTTTTATATCTAAGATTGATAAAATAGTGAGAAAATGCTCAAATTCCATTTTAAATAAACAAAATATCCCATTTTGTAGAATCATAAAGAGCCATAACTAACTTCATTAGTTATCAAGCTTTCAAATCGAAACAATTTTTTCTTTTCTTATTGTGTTTTTTTTAATATTTTCAAAAATATAATACATGTATATATATTCAAGCACAAAAGTAAAGAAAGCTTTTAAATATTAAGTCAAAATATTTCAAAAACATTGAAGTTTATGATAACACATTACCTCTTAATATATTTTGTGTTCTCACTTTTCTTACCTCTGGCCTAGCACTTAACATGATCTTCCAATTAAAACATACTTTACTTTGATTAAGGTGTAATAGGTTTAAATTTGTTTTGACAACTGAATATGAAATTTATTTGTTACTTTTAGACAAATTTCATCTTATATTTTTTCACCTATCTGTATAAATATGAACATATAGACAAGTTGCTTCTCCAAAAATGCTTTGTTTTGTTTTTATTGACAAAACATTTTAAAATATTAGTAAGTTTATCCTCCTCCTCAATATGACTTATTGTTTTCGGATTTACTTTCAGAGACAAAAATGGTAACTCATTACTTCTTCTAAATATATCAAAGAACATCATATAAATCCTTTTATCTGAGCTTCATTTATTCAAAATAACAAGTAAACATTTCCAAACAATCCGTTGAACATATGTACCTGGTATTCAATTAAGGAGTGCAACTTATAATAGTGAAGAAAGGATTTATAACCAAATATGAACATAATAGTTCATTACACAGTAAGTCAGTAGTTTACTTCTTGAGCTTTTGTCAACTTTATAATGTCCAGTTTGGAAATGGAAACATTGTGCCAGGAGAGGTTCATAAAAGTTATTGTTTTTTAGATAAGGGGCTTACTGAAAGTTCTTAACTTTAAGATAACACAAAGGAAGAAATATATAATTTTACCAGCTTTTTTAACCCAAATAAATAAATATATAAATGACCTGAGCCTGGCTAATTTTCAAGACCTATTATATGTATGTTTTCCTATTTGTTGGTATTTTTACCTGCGATATTCCTTTGTTTAAAAAACAAAAAGTTAAATGAAATATTTCCTCAGCTTACTGACAAACAACACGACTAGAGGTCGACTGCTCATCATTAGTAAGTGTCTAGTTAGTAGGCGAGATGCTAACTTTATGCTTTTGTAGCTTCATGAAATTTTGCAAGCATAGCTTCGCCAATTTTCTTCGCTTTCTGCTTCTCTAACGCTTGGTGGCAGGACATATTCTACACGCCTTGTTGAATCCAGGACTGTGTACCACTTGCACTCCTCAATTTCAGAGAAGACACTGAGCCACGGTCGTTAATTTCATTCCTGCGGATCTACTAGTTTCACTCCGCATACTCTTATTCACATTTTGAAAGCATTCAATTAAAGAATAAAAAAGTATTAAGCACTGCAAGCCACTAGTAAATCAAAATTTTCAAAAGATTTAGGAGCATTAAAATTGAAAAGTATTAACGGGAGCTTAGTTTGAAGTTTTTGAAGACTTAAAGAGAACCTTATAATGGCTGTGATAAGGCCAGGAAATTGCTTGGTTGCTCAACCAGATCTACAAAAGACACTTTTATGGCACTGAATATGACAGTTTGAATGGAAACATTTCATATAATGTCAGTTATCTCAGTGATATATTTGTTCTACTCTTCGACAAACTTGTCACTTTGATGTTTTCTATTAGATCAAACGTCGAAAAGAAAAGTCAAAGGAACTGAAAAATTAGAAAATAAAAATGTAAACCTTATTTGAATCGAATCTTCATAATGATTGGTATTTGTTTAGAAAAAACTGCTAACCTTATGCTCGAGTGACACTTTTTACATACTTAAAAATCATTAAAACTACTTTGTTTCTTAACTATTATGAATACATCGTCAATTTTTCTTTTTAGTGTGAAAGTTTCAATTAAATATTGTTCAGAGTGGAATTAACTAAACGAACAGGAACAGTAGAATAACTGTGTGCTCGAAATGAACCACAAATAGGAAAGATAGAATAGCTAAGTACTCTAAATGAAACACGAAATGGAAAGAGAGAGAATATCTTTGTGATCTAAATGAATCATATACAACAAATATAGAGTACCTATGTGCTTCTAAATGAACCACGAATTGGAAAGAGAGAATATCTTTGTGATCTAAATGAATCATATACAACAAATATAGAGTACCTATGTGCGTCTAAATGAACCACGAATTGGAAAGATAGAATACAGAGTGTAGCTATGTGCTCTAAATGATCTCCTAGTTTGGCTAATTTGTGAGCATGGAGAAAACTGCTTAAACCAACGTATGAGTGTTTATAATCGTTTAATATACAAAAATATATAGTGCCGATACTTTCATAATACGTAAAGAATAAACACAATGATAATAGAGTGTTTAATCAACATGTCCTTTATTATAACCAATTTTCTTTATGTTCACAGAGAGAGAGAGAGAAATTGACTAGGCTAAGGGCTGATTCTAAAAAAAAAAATATTTTTTACTTATTGAACTTTTCCGTAATTAAATGTAAATATAGTTGCATATATATATATATATTAATGACTAATAGCTTTGAATGATGCAATTATGGATTTACTTTAATAAGTAAGTGGTAGAGATTTCTAAAATATGTGAGACTTATAAACTGATATATCAACTCATTCAAGAGACATTATCTGATACAATTAGATATATAGCTTTAAGCACTAGAGAGGTTTAAGATCATCTTAGTTAAACATTTGTTCCACGCCACTGTCTTCTTTGGTGCGGTAACAGCGTTAGTAAAAATAAACAGAACTTTCCAAATCTGGTGCTATAAGATTATGAGAAACTTTTCTGCGATGTTTCTCCTGGTGAGTACTTTAAACAAGATGATTATGATAATTCTTCAGTTTAACCATCTTTCTCTCTGCTACGTCATATATAAGACCTTCAGAATTCTCCTTAGGTAGACAGTATTACAGGATTGTCTCTGTATAATAGGTGGTTTTGTGATGTATTCATTAGCACAGAACCGACGTCCAACAAGGAAACCCAGTGAGCTTGCGTAGACACCACTTTAGCTAAATAACCCTTTGCGACAGATTCCTATGCAAAGATACACAGTGGGCTATCTGCGCTGTCCCAACCGCGGATACCGATCCCCGATTTTAGTGTTGTAATAACACATCTTGCCGTTGAACCACCAGAGGGCACCACATCACTATTCAAAGATATAGATACCAGCTGCTATAATATTTTTTAATCTTTAGCTTTCTTAAAGATTATATTCTAATATAATTCAATTGTTTTTGAAAAAGCGATATTTTGGTCTCATATTTTTCTTACTAGTTTGAAACTTACCAAATAATTTGTTATTAATGTTTCAGACATTAATACTTGAGCATACTTTCTTGAAGGCAATAGATTATTCGACACCTAAGCTTCTTTCATTAGAAGCTGGAAAATTTGATGTCAAAATGTTCTTTTTTAATGGAAATATCACGCCCACAAAGTACCTGAAGCATGCACACTAATGCTTTGATTGAAACATCGAGTAGTAAAGCCTTTTGAACACGATGAACAAACGTATTTGTACAACCTAAGTGATTTTATTAGTTTTAAGTTTTTATGTTTATGAGAAAAAAATACTTTTGAAAACAATTCTGAGAATATTCTGTAGAAATGCTTCATGGAATTTGCACAAGTTGGTCTCCTATAACAAACGATTCTTCCCCAAAGAATGACAGACTAAGATTATAGCGTGTTACTTGCAATGGATTATTTGTTTGTTCAAAGGTTCATCAAGAATCTTTTTACATGATTATTGGTGAGGGCAAGAAGATATGTATATTTTTTACTGAAGTACTTGTCTCATTTGGAAAGTACATATATTTTTTACTGAAGTACTTGTCTCATTTGGAAAGTGCACTTCAGTAAAAATATGTACTTGTCTCATTTGGAATGTACAAGTTGAAACAAAAGTTAGATGATAGTTAACTGAAGCGCTCTAGAAGTTAATATCTGAATTAACTTACTTTTAATGAAATCAGATTAGAAAAAACGAAAAACTTAAAAAAATATTTGAATTTAATTACTTTTGTTGAAATAAAATAAAAGAACGAAAAACCTAGTATATGTTTTCTTTAAGATACTTAATATCAGAACCGATCTCATTATGTTGGACTGTTTCTAAAAGAGAAAATATATATATTTGGTGTGTTATTTCTTGAGATAGTCAAGAAAACAATTGATTTGAAAAGAAACGGAAGTCATCATCAAAATACCTGGTATAATAACGACACTTAGATTTAGAAGAACAATTATGTTATTATCCTTTCTTATAGTGACATAATAATACGTTAACTATAGTAAGGCCTACTCAGGATCTTATTGATGGTGTTGCTATAGTGTAGGTCCTATCCTGTAGCTAACTTATTATATACGTTTTGCTCAGGTATTTAAATAGAAGAATCATTTCTCAACAAATATCAACTTGTATTCGAATAGATATTAAAACAGTCGATTAAACTAAAAATTGTATGGAGCATGGGCCGAAAATAACAGCGAGGTTACCCAGGTTATAAAACAGTTCATTCTAATCATTATAAGTAAGTCAGTTTGAATATTATATTTAATTAGATTTATTACTGGGTATATTTTCAGTTATGATCTATGAAGGTAGCTTGCTTTGATCTGATAGATATTTTTTGTAAAGTAAACATGTTACCTGTATATTGATACGGATAGAATCCAGATAGTTCATAATGTAGTTTTCCGCTAAAACAACAACAATACGTATACTGATATAATGACGCCTATACAAGTTCTGTCACTCAGTACTTAGAGTTCATTAAAACTTCTATTTATTTATATTCATATTCTATAAGAATTTAACAAATGTGAGATAAATACGATGACCTGTCAAGAACATTACATAGATAGTTCAAGCATGGGGCTTTCTATATGCATAGCAGATATACATTGCTTGAGAATTTTTTATCAGAACTATGTGTGCTATTTTAAATTAGAGACCGTCTTATTTATAAATGTGTTTCGCAACATTAGAAAAGTACAGTCGTACCTTGTGAAGAGTATTAGTAATATGTAATTAAAATAAAAGGAGACGTACAGAACTATACGGCTGGCTTACATGTCTATGAATAAAAAGAAAACAAAGATTATAGTAGACGGTGGCTCTTTGTGGTAAAGCATTGTCATTATTAGCTCTACATTATTGTTTGAATATACAAGAAAAAACGTTACCAAACCAACGTAGAGGCGTTTGGTCTTGTTGTTATTATTTTGACGTAAAAACGTTTCAGTTTTACCTAATATTTCTTTTTAAAATATCATTTATATTTGTAATGCAACAGTAGGTAGTGATAACTGATAATTTCAACATAATGTATATATTTATTTAAATAGATCCACGTCGCCTAGAAACAGCGATTCCTTGTGATAACCCTAAATGGGTTACTGTTTCTATTCATCACAAAATAGACCATCTGGTTTGTGGACATAAAATAATTTCGCGTTTCATATAATGGAAAGTTGATATTTCCTTGATATATGTAGAGTTATACTAATATAAATTGAGTTTTTAAACTTATTTATAATATAGAAAATCCAAACGTAAATATTGTCTCGGAAAATGTTTCTTATGCTTTCCTAAATAACAGACGATTTCTTTGTTGGAATTCATTTTTTAAAGAAGAAACACCTATGTGCAGACGCAATAAAAACTTATTTTATGAAAATTTATTGCGCGCCCGTTCTCTGTTATACGTTTATCATAAAACAGTGTTTTCTCCAGTACTAAGCACATTTTTAATGTGCAATCTACATTCATTAACAAAGTTAATCTGCAACTTAACAATTATAGTGTACAGTATAAATGGCTAAGCTTAGCTTATTGGTTAATGTCCCAGAATATGGATCGTAAGGTCAAAGGTTTGAGCCGCTATACACTAATGAGCACGCTCCGCACTTTTAGCTGTAGAGACGTTATAAAAGCAACAGTCAGTCGCACTATTCGGTTAAAACTGGATGTGTGGCCAATGAGTGCTGCTGACTAGTTGCTCCCCCTTGTGTCTATCAATTCTAAACTAGGGACTGCTAAACCTGAACCTCCGAGTTTATGATGTGGCCATTTAAGCTGTGTGTCGCATAAGGTGCCGTTCGCTTTGTAAATACTAAATACCTCAAAGTATAAAGGCGCATTTAGTTTAATACTATGTACACTAGAAGTCAAAGGTGACACTAAACTGACTAGAAACCCTTGTTTTATGATCTTCGATGAAATACAACTTCGAATGTTTGGTATAAATACCAATTAAAAGACGAGTCGATTTATCGGCATTTCAAGTAGTAAAAAAAAAATCACATAATATAAAAATTAAAGCATTGTTTACTACCTGGTAAGATAACACATTCACCTGTGTCATATTTCTATGATTACCAGCATCATTACTGTAAATGGTGAATTTTGTTTTCTGAAAATTATGGTGGTTTCTTTTGTATAACACGAATTATGCAGATCAATATCTGTATTTTGGTAGTTCAGAATTATCCCGCTTTTCTCAAATGTTAAAAGTTGAAATTCAGCCTGAAAAAATAAAACATTTTAAAACTCTGATTCGTAATATTGTAAAATGAAAATTATTTTTATTATTTTATAACTCTTTTATTTCGTTTGTATTTTGTGTAATTTGACGCTTCTTGTGAATGCTACGAGGTGTGTCTTTAAGATGATATTTGTTTAATTTTAAGATAAAAGATAAAAGTAGTATAGATAAAATACATTTACATTATCTTCTGACTCGTTAGTTTGAATAACATTTATGCTTCAATATCTTGCTACAAAAATAGTACTTTGTTCCTACCGAGACATGAAATCTTATAATTTAAATAAATTGAATTTCTTCAAAATATAATTATGTTAACCAAATATTTCCTCTGTTACTGATGTTACACACTCAACTTAAGATATATAACAGAATAAATTAGTGATTGAAATGTTTCTGTTTTTTAAACGATTATTTTTTTATGTTTTAAAATCTATCTCGTTTTTTTTGTTTTTTTTTGTATGGTTATATTACAAGACAGACTTTAGTTTGGTTTTCGAAGGGATGGTGTTATAAAAATATAAGATAGAAACAGTATTAAGTATCTGATCCTGTGTGATTATTGTATATAGATTTAATAATCAGCCAATCATGATCTCTCCATGCAAACCAAAATAAGGAATAACATCCGTAAAAACTGCCCAGAAAGCCTTAAGATTTTATTTTACGCGGCGGAACAATGGAAGTAAACGTACAAGCTGTACTGTGTACTTATACAAGTATGTTAAGCACGCAAACTTGTAATCAGACTATACGACGCCAAGTACACGTGCTAGAACGTAGGTATCTAGCCTCAAAGGAAAACGTACACTGCTAGCTATGCTATATATACTTATATGTAGACGTAGAATTTATTAAACTCTGTCATATGGAAATTCGTGCAATGTATTTGTTTTATTATTTTTTTGGTTGTGTAAGTAACTACAGATACTGGTGTCATTTACATAGCGTTAAGAATTTATGGTAGGCTATGTTTGCTGCACATGAGAAGTTGCATTATTCATACAACATGAGATTCAATAAGGCTGCTATGTGCACAAAACAGTGCAGATGAGAAGAAGGGTAGCTAAATTGAATTTACAAAAATAGAGCATATCGGGTGATAGAGGGAGGAAACGATAACCTAAGAGTCATCTGGTGTATGTCTATATAGATACGATCTTGAGATCACGAGCTGCCATTTGGATTCAGTGCCTTTTTGTTATCCTGACACTACGTGTCTATGCAGAGATCCGTAACATCCCTAGAAACTGCCACAATAAGCTGAGACTGACTGAAATACAGCAAATGGCTTGGGCAATAAGAGAAAGAAATATAACCCTAAAAATTATTATTTATTTTAAATAAGATTTTTCGTAGTTGCTCAGTCATCATAAGTTTATTGAGAACACCAAAAATGTATTACAATGAATGTTTGTAAATAAAAGTCTTTAGTTCTTGTCAAATATTCTTGAGTTGATAGTATTAAACTTAAATAATCAGTTGCTTATGAAATATAAATACAGCGAACACTACATGTTAAAGAAGCTAGCTCCATGGTTATCAATAACCATAATGTAGTTAGTATTTTAACACTTTATTCGTATTTTAAATTTTATTTTTATCGTACTAGTTTATAGAGAGCAGCTCATAAACATTATGTACTTAATAGATAATTGACGGCGTGGCTTGCTTTTGTACGTAACACTTCAGTACGACAAAAATGTAACATTTACAGGGGTATCATTAGTGCTCATATAGTGCTGATTGAATTCAATATTTTTGTCACCTCCCTCTATATATATATATCTAACTATATGTATATACACTTATCATGACAGTGTATATTTTTTGACATATCACATAGTAGATGTTTCTGAAACTCATTCACTATTTACTTATTATGAACAGAGCCCGGTAGCTCAGATGGAAGTCTAAGGGCTTATAACACTAAAACTGAGTTTAAATACCCGCGGTGGGCACAACACAGATAACCCATTGCGTAGCTTTGTGCTTATTTTTTCCATTCTTTATAATAGTATTTTTTGGAGTTTTTAAAATTTTTCTTTGTTTCTGTTTTTTTAACGATATTCAACGTATACATCAAGTGAGTTGTGAGTGCTTTGTGCACCATATCCAAGAAACATTTTTTTGAACCACTTTGCTAAAATCACTCATTTTGAATTAATTTTTGTTTTCTTTTCACACTCCATGTTTTAAACAATCAAATTTTTGTTTGTATAAAACAGCAAGAAACTTTGTATACCGCTCCGTTTTTTCTAAAAAACAGTTTAAAACATAAAATTATAATAATTTTCACCAATTAAAATTTAACCAAATAGGAGAGCTTAAGACTTTTCATCTTCAACACACGGATTTTCTTAACATACAAGGATGTAAAATGTTACATTCTATTTTGAATTTTCAAAGCTATATTATTTTTTTTTTAAATACGTAGCTAAAACTTTTGTTGGAGAAGTTTACAGAAGAACAAAATGCATATATTTAGGTATCCATTTTATTGCTTTATAGTAGGAAAACTTTTAGAAAGTTTCTTTTAATTAATCTAATTAATTTGAGCATTTATTGCAACATTATTAACCAAATATACATTCTATTTTAAAAATATAACTCACAGTCATTTATTTTGTTTTCACAAATGTTATAAATTAAATTCTGAATGATGTTCATGGAAAACTACTGTAATTAATCATGTTTACAGTACAAAACAAAAAAAATTGTTTGTTTGAAGTTAAGCACAAAGCTACACACTGGGCTCTCTGTGCTCTGCCCACCACGGGTATCTAAACCCGGTTTCTAGCGTTGTACATCCGCAGGCATACCGCTGTGCCACTGGGGAGCAACAAAAGGAAAATGTGATATTTTCCTTTTGTATTTAATAGAGTAATAATGTTTATTGAAATAATGACTGAACATCATCAGCTTGTTACTGTAAACTGGATGGTTATCAGTAATCAATAAACTACACTTTATTTCTCAATTTGAATCCATGTGACTTTATTGAGACGAGATAAACGACTAGAAATCTATATGAAATATCCAAAAACATGGATAAATTTATTGAAAATTAGTTTATGAATCACTTCCGTATACAGTCTTTAATTTAAGATTAAAAGTATGTTTTTCTTACACTTTATGGTATGCAAAAGGGACTTACTTTAAATAGAAATCTTCCACTAATAAAACTTCATTTAAAATACAATTGGAAAATCTTTTTGGACTATTAATAGGATACTCCAAACCTTTACTGGGGCAAACATCTATAGGTTTTGAAAATTACATCCGAAAACAAATGCAAATTCAAAAATATGTATGTTATTCATTGTGTGCCAGCTTATTTATAAAACTTTTTCCTGCATTGAAACAATAAAAATATTAAACAAGTTAATAAATTTAATGTCTTATGTACCAACAGAACATCAAACTTCAGCAACCAGTAATGTTTGCATTTCATTTCTATACCATACAGTACATGACCCATAAGGAATATGACCTTACATCCATACAATACAATACATGAACCATAAGGAATATGGCCTTACATTATACCATACAATACAAGACACTACAAGTCTACACAATTGGCTATCTGTGGTGTGTCCATCACGGGTATCGAAACTCGTTTTTTTAGTTGTTACGGATTTATTATTACAAATTTATTTTAAAATCGATGTTTGTTTATATTCAATTTATATTTAGAAATGTGCATAACTTATACAGTTAAATATGTATTGCGAAACTCCCGCCTATTTTCTAAAGTTGTAGGAGATTCTCGAGTGTAAGAATCAACAATATATGTGTATACGTGAACGCTAGTGTTAGCGTCAGAAATTTCGAGAAACTCTCCAAACGCCTATAAATATAACCAACGAGACGCGCCAAGAAAACAGTATCAATGATTGGTTTTCTATAGTTGGTGTGCTATAAACTTCGGAAGCTATAACTGTGATTGTTATAAAACTTATTAATTGGAGAACTTCAGATATTTGACCAGGAACCTTTACAAAGTT
>NW_013665778.1:621899-622682 GCF_000517525.1 Limulus polyphemus | reverse complement strand
ACTGAAGTACTTGTCTCATTTGGAAAGTGCACATATTTTACTGAAGTACTTGTCCCATTTGGAAAGTGCACATATTTTACTGAAGTACTTGTCTCATTTGGAAAGTGCACATATTTTACTGAAGTACTTGTCTCATTTGGAAAGTGCATATGTTTTACTGAAGTACTTGTTTCATTTGGAAAATACATATATTTTACTGACGCACTTGTCTCATTTGGAAAGTACATATATTTTACTGAAGTACTTGTCTCATTTGGAAAGTACACTTGTTTTACTGACGCACTTGTCTCATTTGGAAAGTACATATATTTTACTGAAGTACTTGTCTCATTTGGAAAGTGCACATATTTTACTGAAGTACTTGTCTCATTTGGAAAGTACATATATTTTACTAAAGTTACTTGTCTCATTTGGAAAGTACATATATTTTACTGAAGTACTTGTCAAATTTGGAAAGTACATATATTTTACTGAAGTTACTTGTCTCATTTGGAAATTGCATATGTTTTACTGAAGTACTTGTCTCATTTGGAAAATATATATATTTTACTGAAGTACTTGTCTCATTTGGAAAGTACATATATTTTACTGAAGTACTTGTCTCATTTGGAAAGTACATATATTTTACTGAATTTACTTGTCTCATTTGGAAAGTACATATATTTTCCTGAAGTACTTGTCTCATTTGGAAAGTACATATATTTTCCTGAAGTACTTGTCTCATTTGGAAAGTACATATATTTTCCTGAAGTACTTGTCTCATTTGGAAAGTACATATATTTT
>NW_013665778.1:605304-621068 GCF_000517525.1 Limulus polyphemus | reverse complement strand
AACCCTCGATAAGACATCAAGGAAGTTCCAGACTAGAAAAAAGAATTTATATTGCTTGTAAGTTTGTAAAACTTTGTATATAAATCATTGTTTGTAATAACTGTTATAGTAAATTGTATTATTCTTTGTGTATTAAAACATATTTGTATATAAAAAAAAAGAAAACTCTGTTTATCAGTCTTGTTGGCAAATATAATAATTGGAGATATATCAGCATTATCATTTAGTTCGGTTTTAGACCATTCAAAATTGTAATACGTAACATAAGGAATATAAGCTTACATCCATACCATACAATATATGAACCATATGGAATATGATTTTACATCCATACCACACAATACAGGAGCCACAAAGAATATGATCGACTTTAATGGCTTTAACTGTTTAACAAAAACCTCAGTTTTCTTTTTCTTTTTAGCGTTGCTTAACCTTGCATTGAAATGGATAGATTATCTAATAATATGATAACCATTGGTTGGAAGTAGTTTTTGACAATTAATCATACAACGACTGGCCAATTTCTTGGCACCGCCTCCTCCCTACAAACACACACATTTACTCAATTCTCTATTTACATTTATATGCAAAGTACACTGATCGTTAGATGCACCAGGAGATTGCTTGAATACAAAAAAATGCAAAGAAGTAGTTATATCAAGGTTACTTCTACTAGGTAGGAGCATGAATTTTTCTGAAAGTGCCTGTTTGACAGAAATATTATTGTCAAAGCTCTTTGTTTTGACCGGTTATTAAAAGATATCCATCAACAATAACAAATGAAGTAGGACATATCTTCCAGTAGGAAAAGCTTCGGCCTCAAATCGCTGGTGACTGAACATGAAATAAAATAATTGAGTAAGCTTGTAAAGTTCAACAATTAAAAATAACCAATAGACTCAACAGTGGTCAGAATTTGGCTATTTCCAACCGTACTATCTAAAGGACGTTAAAACCACTGTCACATGGTAGTCGACCAACCAGAACACTTTTTATCTCAGATGCATCAGAAGTGCAGGGCTTCAATGGTGCATAGAGCATAATTCTGAGAGCTAGAGATACCTGAAGCATGTGATGTGAGCTGATCATTCGCGTTTCATTTTTTTCTGTACTAACAATAGAGAAAAATAGGCACTATTCAAACAATGTATCTTCTACAAATAGTATAATAATGTGGAACACATTCTGGAGGCAAAGATCGATTCACTTAGAAAAGCGAATGACATCCAGAGCGTATCTGAATGTTGTAGACGATCATGCACGTATCATAACAGTGCATTTCTGCCTAATAAATAACGAATCTTCCAAGATCATTACACAACAATCCGCTATGATCATTATGTTCAAACTGTATTATATAATGTTGAAATAAGTTCCAACTCAAAACAATCTGAAATCACGCTGATAATAGAACTAAAATATGGAAATTTGCCCGTGTACAATAAAGACCCCCTCCAGTTGGTTGCGTGTGTGTGTCTATATATAATAGTAATTTTCTTGTCATTTGACAGTTTTTTCTGCTATCGATTTAACAATATTAGAAACTTTTGTGTGAGATAAAGTAATAACCAACTACATACTGTATTGTTCAGGTTAGGAACGCTAATGTTGAACCCTTTAAAAAGAGATTAACTGTGAAACAGTAATTGTACAGTCCTAAAAAAATGATATTTATTGCTCACTGTAAGATTTTCTTAAGCTCTTTGAATAGTGTCTTATAAAATAATTGCAGTTAGTAGTACCAGAAGTACTTTGTTTTCCTGATACCTCACCACAGCTGGAAATCTTGATGTTGAAAATATTAAGAAGGAAGTACGTGAACGACTGTACTAATTAGAATGTCTCCCACCTGTGAAGAGTGGTGTCAAAAGATTAATCTCCAAATGAAGAAGCATGAGCATTACAACTCTATAGTTTTAAAGCACCAGTGAAAAAGTAGGTTTTGGTATTCTGGTTCTCCTACCACAAATTCAGAAATTATAAAGTATCATACTTTTAAAATTTATTTTCAACAGATGGACAGTACCAAGGCGTATTATGGTAAGATTTGGCCATTTGTATTATTTTTCACCGTCACTTTTGAAAGATGTTAGTTTTTTTCTATAATATAATATATATATATATATTTTCTTAATAATTTGAGTTTAATATTTTGGTCTATAGGTAGCAATATTAAAATATTTTTTCCGATCAAACAAGAATTGTTCATAACGGAATCTATTTCAGTAAATTGTTTTTCGTTGTTTTATTGTTCGGATCTTTACCTTACGTTTAGTGTGTTAAGAAACTGGTTTTGTGTTCTATTACGACTTACTCTTCCAGTTGATGTGTGGCCTTATGAATACATCAGAACTTTTACTTCCTTTAAGTTCAGCAGGTTAACATAAGCAGAATTGTGTTTTTGTTTTTTTTTGAAAACGTGAATCTCAACAAGTCGTTTTGTTAAATTACAGAATATACGCACAGGCAAATGGTTACACTCTGTTTACTTTTTATATCCCCAATGAATAGAGCTCTTCTCTAGTCAAATGGCAATTCGAAAAGAATCCAGTTCAAAACCTGTCACATATCAATTATCTATATATGAGTTTTACAAATATCAGAATTTGTTGTGAAATAACAATTAGAACTAATTAAATATTAGTAACATTTTAAACGTCAGAACTCGCTCAGTTTAACACAGAATAGGAAATCATTCTTATTTTTGTTTCCTGTTCCAAGGATAAATAGAAAAAAGCTAGGAATGCTGCTGACGTTATTTTCTAAAAACATAAGGAAAGTTATTACATTTATTCTGTCAACCAAACCCTGGTTTTGAATAACTAATCACTCTGCCAATAGCTTTATTGTTACAACTGGTATCCTCGAGTGCCTAAAATAGCTGATATCATTTTGTAATTTGTATATCTTTTAACTTTCGATAATATTGTAAAAAAGTAAAACATTGTTTTAGTAGGTGTTGATAAGCAATAAGGTTCTAAGGACGATTACCCACTCCCATGGATACAGATTTTACACCAAAGTTGATATTACTCTATGTAAGTCAACGAAAAAGGAAAGATAAGAGATACCAAACTCTTTATCTAGATACTGTTAGTCATAAATCGTTATCAGTATGTAGGATTCTTGGATCGATTATCTAAATTTTACAAGTGTTTTTGAAATCTTTAGCTTCTAATAAGACATATTATTACTTATAGTTGCTACATGAAGCTGTTAGAATGGTTCAATTTTCCAGAAACAGCGTAATAGGCATTTTAATAAATAATGATACCCATCTGTCTATGTGAAACTTTAGGAATGTGAATGGAATGTTTTGACAACACTCCTCCTTACTTCATTTTGAAGTTTTAACTGTTTAAGGATTAGCTTATAACATATACAACAAATATGAAAATGGTTAAAAATAGTGTGAAAAAGAAAAAAAATTGAAATGTTCCGGTTAGATGATTTTTTTATTTGGATATTTTTTGTATTTTCAGACTTTACCAGACTATAGCTAAATACAGGTTTGTTTGTTATTTGAAAGTTTCTGGTTCTTTCACAGCTATCATATTATCTTAAAACTCTAAAAGCAACAACTTCAATTCTCGTAACTCACATGACATGTCGATGATATTTAGATGTTAGGTTTAAATGCCAAAGGTACCAGGTTATATAAAATAAAATTGTAGATTTGCTTTTCCTCTCTTCAACAGCAACTTATAACATAATTTCTTAAACAAACTTACAAAGAGACACGTCTTTTTTAAAATTATTCGTGATCTAATCGGTAGCAGTATTATTTTTCTTCTGTCACTTAGGCCCGAAGAGTACAATAGAATATCTAACATTATAACACCTCTTCTTTAAAGTGCTTTTGTGCATTGTCAGTGTGTTTTTTTTTATTAATCACGCACAAAACCTTTTTGTTGTAGTAACATTCTTATGTTTTTATTTAACACCTATCTTTCTGGTCGTTATTTATGACTTATAATGTTGTGGTAAATTAACGTTAGTTTTCAGTTTGAACTGGAGAGAACAGGCTATTGAAAGTTTAGAAACTTTGTCAGAAATGACAATGTATTAAGTGAAAAAAATGCTATATAACTCATTTCTGTCGTTTGATTTAATGTTTTCTTATAATAAATACAATTTAGATCACATGTTCCTGAATACCTCTGTGTAAAGATACAAAGCTCGATTTCATGCTACTGTTAACAGGTTACGAAATTTGACATAAATTCATCACAAGGTAAAGGTTGTCTGACTATAAAACATTTGTATTTCATCCATTTGATACTGTTTCAATAAGATGTATGTATGAAAACATTGGATATTTGTGATAAATTTAAGCAAAATTTTGTTGCCACGTCACGCATCGTTAGAAATTAGCTTGACATTAATTTCCACTTGTGGATCTCTATGCTTCTTCCAGTACCAGATTTTACTGCCTAATGTCAGCCTGTCGTACACTCAAATTTCAAAGTTATTCAAGGATTTGTTCTTACCAGTACGAATGGTAATAACATGTCCCAAAGTTTTTTACATATCATGATATAAGAAACATCATAAATGGGAAAAAGTCTTTACGTATTAAACTTGTAAAAATTGGAATGCCCTACTATTTTAATTATATTAACTGACACTTGAAATCACTACTTAGCTCCTTAAAAAATTAGTTGACAATATTTAACACAACCCACTTGAGATCACTACTTAGCACTCAGAAAACATTATTTGGTAATGTTTACAGCTTGAGATCATTACCTGGCCCTTTGAAAATATTAGTTAGCAATATTTAACCTCTTTTTAAACATTAGTTAGCGCTACTTCCACTTGAGATAACTATTAACCTCTTGAAAATATTAATTAATAGCACTTGACACCTCAACAAAATTAGTTAGTAATGCTTACCATTTCAGGTCACTATTTAACACTTGGGAACATGATTTAGAAATTGAGAACATTTTTGGCATCTAATAACATTGCTTAGAAAATTAGAACATTATCTGCTAATTGAAAGCGTTACTTAAAATAGGGAACATTTCTTAACTTTTGAATGTATTATTTGGAAATTAATAACACGACTTAACACTTTATAACGCTGTTTAACGTTTGAGAATGTCACTAGAAAGCATTACTATGTATTTGAGAAAAGTTGCTATTAAAAATTTTACTTAACAGTTGTGATTACTACTTAACATTTAATGCGTTTCCTTGGCTGGGATCATTATTTAGCCATTTAAAATATTATTTAATAATGAATGTCATAAATTAATCATTTAAAAGTATTTGTGTGCTTTAATTGGCAGTTACGGCTATTATTTAGATTACGTTATCTTGTTCATCATTTCAGTGAAATTTATAGATAAAGTGTTCATACTTTTCAGTATGTATAGTTTTGGTGAATAAAATAGTTAAAAGAAATTACTACCCTCCTATTTTTTAAATTGAGGGTTAAATAAATGTGATGAAGTCACGTATATAAAAGTACAAATTTACGATTGCCTGTAAATGTTCAATAAATAAGTTACTAGATGCATACAGATATTTGATACGCAGTTATTTGTATCACATAATAACAGTTTCATTTTATTTTTGTAAAAGTTTTATATTTTTCTTCGAACATCAAGTAGTAAAATACGTAATAACCTCCAGCTGAACATGAAAATAGTAAGTTTTCCCAGTTTCACCTTAAGACCTACTTAAATTAATAATAAGCTCTGTTTTATTCAGTAAGCTTGTTCTTTAAATACTTCAACTTACGAAAAATGCTTATTATTCAAACATGATCCATCTAATTGTAATGCTCCCTAAAAATCGCATTCAGTTATGAATATTATCCAAACTAAGGGGGTAAGGTTTGGTCTTGTGGTAAGGCTCTGGATTTCGGAGCTGGCGAGTTGGACTTGAATATGTGCGATACCACATAATATTCCAAGTTATTTAACACACCCACAATTTATAAGGGTGACAGCTAATTTCTTAGTTCCGTTTATTTATTCAGTTAATCTGGAATTAGACATGGTACGAAATGGGTATGTTAATTGAACATAGGGACAACGGACACAATTTAACATACTGTGAGTACTGCACCAACGTAACAAGGATTATTCCATAGGATTCAGTAAGAGTGCAAACAAAATAACAATTCCTAACAGGGTGGAAGAGGTCAACGCTGAACCTTACCATATCTGGTCCAAAACGTGGACCGAATTCCGATGAAGAAGAAACATTAGGCTTAGTTACTCTATCATAGATACAAAACTAAGAAACTATTTAATTATGGATAAAGAAATATGTTTAAAAAACATATTTCTTTTCTTTTTAAAACACTATGCTTAGCTAGGTTCACTTAGCATCACCAAATGGTAAGCTTTGAATAGAATCACACAACAGTTCAAACTGTCACGTGCTACATTATCAGAATGCTAATACGTCACAAAATTAGAATGGAAAAAAAATCAACAATTGCTAAGTAAGGAAAACAAAAATTAGGATAAATATAAACATATCCATTAATAAACAAATAACATTATAGTTTAACAGGTTCTTCCTATAAATCATTCAAAACTAAGTAGTAGTTAATATTTCTGTATACAAGTATATTTCTATATAAAACCCCGAAACTAAACTCCCCTGGTGGGTCAACACTACGTTTACGGACTTACAGCTTTAAAATTTGGGGTTCGATTCTCAACGGTGGATAAAATGCATATAGCGTATTGTGTAGCTTCGCAAGGGTAAAATAACAAACACCCACAACGACACGAAACTCAAACTTACAAAACTGAAGAAGTTTCATTTATTACTCTCTCTCTTTAACCAAATACATCCGGGTCTCCCATTTTAACCTCTGAAAATTCGTTGCTGCTTTTTCCTTTTATTTCATCTTTCCAGCAACTAGGCTCCTTCCTGAAACATCTTATTTTTATTAGTATTTCGTAATATTAGCATAGACTTGGCAATAAAGTGGAGTGTTTCTATAGCTCCATCTGCGCTCTAAATTACTATGAATACTTTGTTATTTGAAAAGGCACAGGTCATTTTTATTGGCATTGCTATGACATGCGTAATAGAGTTCTCATCGAAAACCAATAATCGAAAACTAATGTATCTCAAAAACCGAAACTAATTTGTACAGAAATGGAAGTTTTGTTTGTTTTCGGATATTCGTGCAAGGCTACACAAGAGCTATCTATCTGCACCAATCGTCCCTAATTCTAAACTGATAGACTAAAGACAAGGGAGCTAGTCAATAGTACCCACCTTCAACTCTAAGGATACTCAAATAAATAGTGGGATCTGACTGTCAATCATATAACGCAACGTACCCACGGCCCCAACGTACAGAACGCAGTTGTTTTCCACGGACCCTTGGATCCACAGCTCGGTATTTTAACCATTAGGCAACGTATGGCCCTTCGTTATTAGAAGATTATATAGTAAAGTGTTTTCTTAGGCGCAGAACTACATAATAGGCTATCTGCGTTTGTTCCAACTTCGAGCATTGAATCCCGATTTTTAGTATTATAACTCCACAAGCTTATTGCCGAGCCATAGGGGAATATGATGACATGACCTTATATATATATTTTTCATCAACGTGTTATGAAATTTCTATTTGGGAA
Source organism: Limulus polyphemus (assembly GCF_000517525.1). NCBI lineage: Eukaryota > Metazoa > Arthropoda > Merostomata > Xiphosura > Limulidae > Limulus > Limulus polyphemus. The sequence continues at coordinate 613,455 of NW_013665778.1, read as the reverse complement.
AAGATACATGAATGAGTTAATAACGGATAAAAGTGAAATTATAAAAAGTATGTTTACCATACAATAATGTTATGCGCACTTCGAGTATTTTACACACGCGCACACAAAAAATCTTTCTCACTTGAATTTTTGAAGTGTCGAAAACATCTTAATTCTGGGGAAATACTGTCCCTGCAAGTCGTCATCAACATATTTTTAAAAAGTTCTACATCAGTAACGCTTTTCCATAGCAGAAGCTTGTAAAAAATATTGCGACATTCACATAAGAAAACCAAACCATAAACGCTATAAACAAGTGGTTTATGATGAGACATGCGTAAATGGAAAAAAAAGGCAAATAAATAAACAAACAAAGAAATTGCAGATTCTGTATGCTTTAATGCACGTTTAAAAAAAGGTCTAATTTTCAAGAGTGTCGTAACTGTAATGGCCCTTGAGAACAGAATACCTACCATTCCACAGCATTTCTTTCTAGTCTACAGAAAAATAGACCGGTTTACCAAATTTTTGTTAACATACGCTCAACAGACAACAATTTAAAAGAGAAAACAGTCATTTTTTAGCCCTCTTGATACTATTGCGCCCCTAGTGGAGAAAATAAGAATGTTTTCTTAAACTTCATTTCAAATATACACTTTTCTGCATTTTTCTCATACATGTATAATCAAATATCCCAATTTCAAGCTACAGAAGTTAAACTCATTCAAAGTTGTTGTTTTTTTCTTTTTCGTTTCTAAATGTATTTCAAAGTTGGAAATATTTTTAAGAGCTCTCTAATGGTGATTATTGTATGATAATACTGGTTGCAAATCCAACCCAACGTACCTTATTAATAAGAATTAACATCTTTTGCTATTTTATAAAGTTCAAATAAATAAATTAGCTCCTGTGTCTCATTTGGAACGTCATATAAAATTTTATAATGTACACCAAACATTTTGAGGTTTCGAAGAAAAATAATTTTAGAAATTTACATAGTAGCAATCCTATTAATATTTATCAGCGAATTACATACCGGTCTTGGCTTTTTCTTATTCAAGAGTTCATAAAAAACAAACGACGGGTAATCATACAATTCGGTTTTTATTAATAGTGACTAGAAAATTCAATGACAGATGGCGGTTTCTGCCATTTTGTTTCCTTTCTATTTTTACAAGTTTTGATTGTTGTTTCGGATAGTCGATAAAAAACTACAAGGGGCTAGAGCTACTAGCTAACCTTAGTTTTGAACCGATATACTTGAGAGGAGACAGCTACTGAAAAATACTTACATCCCACTTTCGGGTTTCTCTAATCGCCATTTAGAATGCATCCGCGGCCCTAAATTGTGGAGAGCAATTTTGTGTGTGTGTGTGTGTGTGATGATGGGACGCGAACATTGGACCCTCGTATTCACGGTCCGATTCACTAACCAATACGTCACGCCCGGGCCAAAACTGTAAAATATGAGGATGGAACATGCAATGTCCAAGAAGTATAGATCAGTATTAACAAATGTTCATCCATTATTGTTCGAAAATCCCTTACGCAGATAGCATCACTATAAATATATATTTTCACTTTTGTACGAAACCATTCCAATATTTAATAACAAAGATATTTTTAACATTTACAGTCCTGGGGCAAATATTGAGGACAATATTAAAATTTGGAAACCATTCGTAAATAGTTCTTTAAGCTTGAAAAGATTTATAAGCTCAAGTTGAAACTATTTAAAGAATTATTTGTGTACTTCACTTTAATAAATAAAGTAACATAATTAATTAATGCAGCCTGATTACAGTCAAATGTGATTATCTTAATGATGTTAAAGTGTATAAGTAAAGAACTACGCAATTATGTTGTACAGTAGCATATTTATCCCACATCTCGCAACGTGTTTTTTAACCTGCTTTTTTAGTTAAGTAATGTGTGTGTGACTGCTCTTAAATACGCTAGGCCTAATATCAATTATAAATGAATAACTCATTTGTTTGATGTCAGTCTGCTTGCTATAGAACGTAACCTAGTGTAAAACTAGAAACCTTTTTAATTGTTTAGATTCTGTAAAGCAGGTGCACCTCTTGTGAGCGACTGAGTGTTAGAAAGTTCTTTAAAATTATGCTGTAGTTTATGAGTGTTAATGATGTTTATAAAGGCGTTTATCGTGCCTATATTCCTCAGATTTTTTATAGACACGTTAACTTCAATTGGAGCCATTAATTAGTACAAAACATAACAAATATGTTCCTATCGTCAACTGTTTAAGTTGGAAATAATTCACTCAGTAGTGCTGCTGTTATTATTTTTTTTTTATTATTCATCTCATTCATTCTGGAAATTTAAGAAAAGTAGGGATAAATATGAGTCTTCAGATTTATTTGAAACATAGGAACAACGTTGCTGATAACAAAATACACACTTCATCGCTAGGTGGTGTTCTATCAGCAACTTTGTATATTTGATATTAACGTTAAATAACATCATGAGCTCAGGTTATCATATCTCTCACTCTGCTATTTTGTTCTTCTAGAAATTATTATGCGTTTTAGGCTTACATATAACAATTTTTTCCTATTGGAAAATACGACGAAGAGTGATAGATAAAATACAACACTTCCATGACGATTTTTGTCTACTTTTAATCAGTCCAGAAAAAGAAAAAATTAACGTTTTGAAAGTTCTTTCAATCATTAATATCAATTCTGAATGAATTCATAATTCTTGATTTTTTGTTATGAGTATCTACAAGTATACAAAATGTCCTCCGAAAATTATTTTGCACAGAAACTTCTAAAACTAATAATAACAATAAAACAAAATATTTTCTTAGATTCTGCTTGGTCTTAATGTTTTGGAGTAGCCGAAAAAGTTTAAAACCCAAAGAAGGTCTTAAAACAAATAATAACAAAAAACATAACGGAAACAATAATAATTAGCATTGTCTAACACTTAAAACTTTCAACTGTATTTCAAATATGGTTTCAAATATATCAATTTTCTTTACACGTGGAACTGTACTGCAGTACTTCCTATCGTATTATCATTTTGTATCATTCTTATTCGAATATTAACGGGTAATAGAACTATTACTTATATCTAAGAATTTAAATTTCTGAGAATTATCTTTGAATTTCATTTTAGTCTTCCCTTTCTCTCCTTAAAAATTTAGAGAAGTAAAGATCGTCCTTACCAATGCCCCTTCTCGTTTCACTTCTCCATTAATGAAAAAAATGCAAAACAACTTGCACCGCAAAGATTTCAAACAATTACAAGCCTAAAAGATATTCTACAGCAAGATATGTTGATTATATCTGCAATAATATTTTTATTTGGTTTATAATCATTTTTCACTATTTCAAAGTGAGAAAGCAGAGAAGATGTGTAAAGACCATCTTTCTTTTTTAAACAAATCCTGGATATTAATGTTGAACACTTCTAATTTCTTATTAACATTTTGGGAAAAAAAATAAACATCTTTAATCCAGTCCAAATTTCGTTTAAAAACTTACATACTTATATAGAGATGAGACACCTTGTTTATTTAGGAAGGAGAGGTTTTTTATATATTACGACATGTTATAGATTTTGAGCATTAAGTAGTAATAGAATGGGGGTACATTTTCAAGAGAAATAAAACTGGATTGTTTCTTGGCTTCTTTGTCTGGAGCCTTAGAAATGCATACGTTTATTTACAAAGGTTGGCCCATGAGCCCTAAGTAGCAGAAGAAAAAAAAACTTCAAGATCTGGGAAACAGCTTACACGCACATTATCACAGTGTTGACTATACACACCATACATATTTTACTTGTTACCTAGGCAGAAGCTACAATAGGATTTAATTTCAGCTCAAAAGCAAAACGTTCTTTCCGTTTGATATTTATACCAATTATTTATACACATTAGAGCAGCATAAAAGATTTTTATAGTTACAATATTTACGATGAGCAGTCAATTAAATTTTATCTTCACAACCAGAATTTACTTTATTTTGTTTCGCGCCACATGAAGGATGGCATGAGAACCTTCAACCAACAAGTACTTCTAGCTAATAAGAAGAAGCTACAAGGGACCAGAACAAACCACAAACCAGGACAAGCTGTTATCCTGCAAACAGTAGTTGTGTGCTTCACCACATTGCCTGGCGTGATCAAAATATATTCGACTAAATTTTCAATAAAGAATAAACACTTATAAGCAGTCATGTCCCTATTGTTCTGGAATCGTTCACAGGCCTAATATTACCATATGATTCTTGTTCTTCGGTATTGTGAATGGGTGGAATGTATTGGCTGGTTAAGGCTTTATTCCAGCCCTTTGGCACTCCCCGTCTGCTTAAGCTGTGTCTGGATTCTCCCGGGTTCCGACTAGTGTGTTGGCAGTTGCCATCATTGGTATAAGGCTCTTCTTCGTCTATTGATGCGTATATATTGTCCTTCTGAGGGTTAGGTATGGATCTAAGCCCTGGTTTTGCTCGAAAAGTTTCTAACTCGACAGGGGCAATTGATCGCTGTTTACTAGGCATGGGACTCTTACGAGACTGACTATCAGAATTTAATCCTGGTCTTTTATTAGGATCACTAATTCTCTGATTGAGTTCAGAAAGAACAGCTCCCGGTAGTCCTCCAGCCTTAGATCCAGAGGTTGGACTGTACATCACCGATGCCTGTTCACTATCCTGGCCAAATGGATTAGGAAGAGGAGCAGGGGAGTCTGTATGACGCTTATGAGACCGTCTTTCATTTGGATGATCAGAGTATATTTCTCTGTGGCCACTGAGTAGGTATTCAGGTTCATGTGAAGAAACTTTAATATTGGATGATATGCCAGGTTTGTCAAGGTGGGTGGCAGAATTTATATTGTTTTGTGGAATAGGGGCGTCACCTCCCCTTTGTAAAGTAGGATAAGATTGATCTTTACCTCTCATGTTCTTATCTAAATAATAATGATGCTTGGGTTGACTCCTTCCATTACCATGTTTGTTTCGAATACGTTCTGAAGACTGACCGACATTTTTATGAGTTAAAGATCCGCCCTTATTTCCACGAAAAAGTCCACGTAGTTCTCGCGAATCAGAGATGTCAGTAAGTGCGCCTTCACTGGACCCAGAAGCCACGTCTGGACACAAGTCACCTCCAGTGGAACCTCGGAGACTACTAGTTGTTGAGTCCACAAGAGCTGCTTCTTTAGGGAACTCTGCAAGGCTCAGCTCGTCTTCTGCAAATTCGTCTTCACTTCCAATTACTCGAGCTTCCGTTTCACTGTCCTCAATGTCTGAATCACCACTACGAGTGTCGCCCTTCTCTTCTGAACCTCCTGAAACCTCTTCATATATAGGATTAAAGTGTTCTTTACTTTTATTTGATCTCAAACTTCCCATCTGTTTACTTGAGAAGGTAAAGTTGGTATGGGAGAACTGAGGTTGTGAGAAGGCGCCATATTTAACATCCAGAAGCTGCTAATAACAAATAAGAGAAAGACTGTCAACATCACTAATAAAACAAATATAAATATACTAATAAACGTTTTAAATTATCTTTAAGAGCTTAACATTCATTTTTTTAATACTAAAAAAATTGTATGGAATTTTTTAAGGCAATACTTTTTATCTTTTGATAATACTACAAATAACCCAAAGTGTTAAAGTCTTTGGTAAAGCATTAATACAAGAAACAGGACATGACATTTCCAGCTACATCATGAAATACGTTTCATGTCTGATGTTATTTTCACAGTAAATAACTTCAACCGCAGTTACTTCTTGTACTGCTAAAAAAATGCTGTTTAATCTATTCCTTGTATTACTAAAATAAACTTTATTTTATCTACTTTTCCCTTATACAATAATTTCGGGCAACTGCTTGTGAAAATTCTATAAATTAAACTCTTCGCTAATCAAAGATGATCCGTATAACTTTGAAAGACATTTCAAATAACTATAGTTAGTAAAGTTCACAAACGTTTATTTTACATTTACTTTATTAACAATGTTTTAATATTCTCAAAAAATTTATAAATAAAGAAACACAACGATTCATGCAATTAATTCGCCGTTTTCAAGTGTGAACACCTTGACACTTGAAAAGGTTAACTCAGTGAAATGTCGTGTTCCTTCTTTATTCATCAATATTTAGAATAGTAAGACATTTTCTGACTTCTAGTTTACGTAAATCTCATGATATATCAGAACAATACGTAGAATGATCAATTCCAGATAATGTATTTCTTTATTTGGAAACAAATATTCTTCTAATTATTAATGAAAATATTTTGTCAAGTAGAATGTATTTGTTAAATGTACGTATATTCTAGAAATCAAATATTGCGATACTGGAAAAATATTACTTATTTCTTTAGGTTTCAGTATTTCGATTATTTATGATAAATAACGTTGAAAACAATAGAAAACATATACGACCAGCACTAGAATGACATGTAGACATATTTATATAAAATAAGAAAACAGCTACTTCTGTTTAATTCTGTGCATTTTCTGCATTGTTCCTAAAAGGCGGTTGAACAATTTATACTAAAAAGCTGATACTGGATGCATACGCATACCGAAGAAATATTGTGGAATAAATAACAATGTGTAATGTTAAAGTTTCTTACTTTCTCAGTCATAATGTAAAGCCGAAGGAGGAATCAGTCTGTTGCTTTGGATAAGCATAAAACAAATTTTTATACATAAAAACTAACAAAATGTAAATCATACAAGCCCTACCTTTACAGTTAGAGGAATATAACTCAAACATCGCCTTTGTTAAAGTGTTTTGCCAAATAAAATTCCTGCTACACAAAGACAATTAATCGTGGGGTTGAAAAAGATGCTTCAGATCCACCGAATAAGTTTTTATTGAAATACTGACTTTTATACAAATGTTTTATGGATTACAATCTTGAAAAATAAGTTATTCTAACATTTATTAAATCTATTTTTGTACAAGAAATACAAACCAATCTTTATTAGGTAATAGTATTCAGAGCAAAACCAGCTGAAGAGTAGCTCTTTATAAGTATCAACTGTTATCAAACAACTATTTACAATATAAGGTGAAAGACAACACCCTTTCTGTTAACACTTGCTTTGCATTTAAAGAATCGCTCACAGAAGAGTATTTGAACAAGGGTGTCGTGTCCTTTAATTTGTTTGTTTCGGCACACTGCTACATAACGGGCTATCTGCGCTCTGTTCAACATGGGAATCGAACCCTCGATTTTAGTGTTGCAATTTCGTAAACTTAATGCTGACCTACCAGGTTCATTAAACTGTGACTAAATGAAATTAAGCGCTGAAGCTATGAATAATGATTTCCACAAAGCATTTTTTTATTTTCATATAACTGAACAGTGATTAGACTTAAAACATAATCTAAAAATTTTTCAAGCATCATTTTGTAAAGTCATAAGATATTGTATACAATCTTACTATAAAGATGATCCATTACATTATATGTGTGTTTGTGTGTTAGCATGGGTTATTTTATTTTACGGTTTGTTTTCTTTTGTATAGAAACAAGAAACTGTGCGACCGTGTGCAAGGGCTACTTTATTTTAGGGCTTTTGCCCAAGAAGGAGGGGTAAAAGAGACCGTGAAATAGGGCACATTTCCACTTTTTAAGTACGCTTTTGGTTTGTTTCACCTAGAGTTGGTTGGCTCGATTATAGTGATTTTTGCATAGTAGCTGGACACTGTCCGGCGGTGTAGACGGGTTATTTTGTTTTAAGATTTTTGCCTTTGAATGAAGATATGAAACACTCTGAAACAGGGAACATTTTCAGTTTTTATAGACTTTTGGCTTTGAATTTAAAAACACAATACTTAATCGGTTAAATGGGTCAATTATCACCTTCCACAAAGCAGAATAAGAAAGCAGAGAGGTTAATATTTTCTAGCATTGTCCTTTATACAATATTTGCTTCTTTACCGGGTACTACCAGCTAGTATATTTAATATAAAGTTATTTTTTGTGTCCAATAATACTAATCAAACAATATTTTGGAGAGAAAAAGTCAAGCATGTCCAACAGAAGTAAAGGATGCAAAGTGAAATCAAACAATATGACTGTGTAGTTTTAACTGTTTATGATATTCGAAAGATATATACACCTGGAAAAAAGTTAAGCACCCCCAAATATTTTTCAGAATTGCTTATTAAAAATAAGGTTTAA
>NW_013665778.1:595269-604397 GCF_000517525.1 Limulus polyphemus | reverse complement strand
TTAAACCTTATTTTTAATAAGCAATTCTGAAAAATATTTGGGGGTGCTTAACTTTTTTCCAGGTGTATAGATAACTAGTTATTGGAAGGAAATAACGTATACGCACTGGGCTGTTACCTCATATTAAATAAATTCAATATTTACAATAATATTGCAAACCTTAGCTGAGGTGGACGTTTTCAAAATATTATTAATAACCTATTAATGAGAGGTTCTGAAGAATCATATTTCAGCAGAGAAAGTAGTTGTTTGTATGGCTGTTTTTAAACTTAAACATATATCGTAAAAAAAATCAAAAAAACGATTGTAGTTTCGTGATACCTCTGGTACTTAGCCGATTTCGGTACATATATTAAGAAATATGATATTATGTTGCAACATAGTAATACTGAGTAAAGGTACGAGTATTTGGTATCGTTATATATAAACTTGGATAAACTAAAGATAATACAAACACAAAATCCATTTATTATGAGGAGAGGTTAAGTAGCATGGTTGGGAGGCTAAACTTATTGGACTTTTGATTTCAGTATGATAGATTTCCCTACCCGTAGCCACTCTGAGCCCCCCCAAAAATCGTCCAATGCCAAGAACAAATTAAAATAATTTGTGTCCACTGATGAGAGAACAAATTGCGATATTTGTTTATGATTATTTAGGGTTTCTCACCAAAATGTGTAATTCCAGTGAAGAAAAAAAAAGAAAAAAGAATTCATGATGACGTAAAGGTCCAATCTATTCTTCAATTTGCTACTCCCTAAAGTAATTTAGGTTATTTGTGGGGGCGTAAATGACTACACATCAAAGCCTACAAGTTCCGATATTGGTGTTGACGCCATCATGGTTCTTGTACAATCATATTATAAATTTTGACCAATCAGAAAAAGCTTTTCTTATTGAGATAAACCAGTTTCTGTGGGGTTTTAATATTCATTCAAAGGTACTCTCTGACTTATTCTGTATGAATAGATAATAAGTCTGAAATGACTCCTATAGACTATAACGAGTTTATCTTAAAGTCATACTGACACATTAAAGTATCGTCCATTACTTTGTTTTATGTCAGATTAAATGTAAAGAGCAGCTTCAGTACACACTGATCATTAAAGCACTTAGGAAAACCAAATGACCACAAAGTAAAAGTTTATGAGGCTCTCACTCGCCTCAAAAACATCAGAGCTAAGTGTCTTGGACTATTAGAATATCTTTTCTCCACCCCAAATACTTTATCAAGATTCCTAGTACTTTTTTATTCAATTTTAAATAAATTTATTTTCTTAATGAGTTACAATGACATGCGCATCTTGATCTAGCATTTTCACGAGTCACTCATCAGTTTGTGTTAACCTCGTAGTAATTCACATTTACGGTCAGTTGGTTGTCCTCCATTGTTTTTTGTTTTTTTGCTTTTGATCTAACATGAAACAAACCGAAAACTGGATGACCAAACCAAAAGGCCGAGACCTTATTGTATCAGTATGACTACTTCACAGTCATAGAGGGATCATTTCCGACTTGTTATGTAGTTGTATCGAATGAATCGGAAAGTACCTCTTTCAATGAACATTAGAAACCTGATGTACCCAGTCAAATATGCCATTTCTGATTGGCCAGAAATTCTAATCTGGTTTTACGAAAGCCTTGATGTTGTCACCATCTGTGCCAGAAGTTATTCCACCACCAGATGAAAGCACTGAGCTATGTCGTGAGTCCTAACAGTGAGATTATCTGCTAATATTCTTAGTGAGTTATCCACTGTAATCATCAAATTTTATTCGTAAGTAGGTCTTGAAAGTTAGTAATTAAAACATGATTAAATACTATTCATGAAAAAGAGATATGGATATTGTAATCTCGCAATCATACTAATAGTGTAAACTTAAAAATTCTGTAAAAGCTTCAGGAACATAATTTTCTTCAATGAAGTGAAAAATAAGGTATTAAGTATATCATTGGATTTAAAAGAGTAACATCAGAAACACTGCTTACTTCAATAGGAGTGAGGGTTTGGGTGTTCGGTCCAACATGGTGGTGAGTAGGTATCCGAGTAGGATGATGACTGATCAGTACATCATCATACGTCACTCCATTAGAACTGGGGATATCACAAGGAGGTTGGTGCTCACTCTTAGAAGGAAGAAAATTCTGGACTTTCCTCTTATGCCTATATGGAAGATAGAGGAAGACATTATGTCTAATATACGGATTGAAAAGAAAGAAATAGATTACACAGATAATCAAACAAAACAAAACATTTTTTACAGAATCAGAGCACCGGATTGACAATGAAATATTGGAAGAAGATGCCCAAAATTAAAATATAACTCAGAAAAGTTATTATACTTTTGATACAGTCTAGAAATTTTATTTGTCTGTTTATCTGTTTATTCATATATATAAATCAAGTATTACTAGCTACCACTTTCGTATGAAATATTGATTTATGCACACAGAATATACACTTTAAAATATATAGGCACGTGCACGCATCCAATCGAACGCATAGACTCACTCGCATATAACTCGAATGAAAAAATCTCATCATATTGGAGCACATGCCTTCACATTACACGTTAGTCGGTGAGCTCTGCATACTGAACGATGAGAGGAAGTTATCGTTTGACATGTACAATTTATCAAGCCAAAACTACAAACTTCCATCGTGACTGTGATCGTTACACGAAAGACACAATGGCGCCTCGTGGAGGATGAAAGTGCAATAAACGTACATTAATTCATTGAAAAGCTGAAGTGTGATTCTCGATTTTTTAAAAAGTACATAAAATGTCTGGTAATGCTTAGAAATGCTTAATGTTCTTACGTTTCGCAAATTCACTTTGTTAAGTCACTCCCGACAACTTATTAGTTCCACAGCAGGAAACAAAGTCAGCAAAAGAAAACAGAAATATAAAACTGGGTATACCGTAACACGTGGTTTTAAAATACCATGTACCATATCCAAACTTTCTTTAATATAACTGGGTATGCAGTAAAATGTGGTTTCGAAATGCCTCGTACCATATCCAAACTTTCTTTAATATAACTGAGTATACTGTAACATGTGGTTTGAAAATACCTTCTACCATATCCAAACTTCCTTTAATATAGCTGGGTACGCTTGGATACCCTGTAACATGTTGTTTTGAAATGCCTTGTACCATATCCAAACATTTTGAATATAACTGGATATGCTGTAGAACGTGGTTTGAAATGCCTCTTACCATATGCAAACTTTAATATAACTGAGTATGCTTTGGTATACTGTAATATATGATTTTGAAATACCTTGTATCATATCAAAACTCTCTTTAATATAACTAGGTATACTGTAACATGTGGTTTTGAAATACCTTGTATCATATCAAACTATCTTTAATATAACTAGGTATACTGTAACATGTGATTTTGAAATACTTTGTATCACACCAAACTCTCTTTAATATAACTAGGTATACTGTAACATGTGGTTTTGATATGCCTTATATCATATCCAAACTCTCTTTAACATAACTAGGTATACTGTAACATGTGGCTTTGAAATACCTTGTAACTAACATGTCCAATCTTTGTTTAATATACCTGTTCAAAAAATATGCTTTAAAAAACATCAATTTACACTCAAATGCACAAATGCTGAATGGTTTATATTTTCACTTTTTTCGTTTGATTGTTCATGTAGAATGAAATGAACACCCTCGATTTGTACAAGGTGATAAACTGAAATAATTCCTTCCGTCATAAGATATGTTTTAACATCATTAAACAATTTTTGCTTACAAATATACATTTTTTATTTCTGATGTGGACAGTGTGTTATGCTTGAAGTTGTTAATGTCGACGTAATGACTTGCATCTATAAAATCTTTGCTAGAAATTGAAAGCTTTACAGGTTTCCTTGATGATCAAGTGTTCACGCTTTTCTCTTGGTCTGAAAGATGATTATTCTTTTTTGGAAGCTCAGATATTAACACTTCTTTTAAAAATAGAAAAGAGGGTTATAATTGAGATATTCTAAAACGTTCAAACCCTCTTTTAAACGATAGTTTATTTACTGTAGAACCATTAGTTCGGTCATAAAAATAAAGAACTTTCTGGAACGTTATCACTACTAACATTTTGAATTTTAGACAAAAAAAAGGCTGTTTATTGCGTGATCTACTGTGCGCATAGTTACATTCAAACACAAATACGTACATACCTATTGAGAAATATAAAAACATTGGCATAAAAACACATATGTATGAGAAATGAGGAACAGTTTTCGTCAATCTCACATGTGTGTGTTTCCAGCACTTCACGTTATTATTCATTCCTCCCATATTTCTGTCATTTTTTTTTTCACATAACCAACTTCCATTCAGTTCATGAAATTCAGTACTTCCCGTTCTCTATGCTGTCAAATCAAGGCGATGCCTATCTGTCATGTGACCAAGTCACATATAGGCCTAACAGCCACCAAACAGTGGAGCACAACAATAAATTAATAGACTCGCACACGCGCGTTTTCCCTTCCACTGTGACGTTAAGCACTGTTGACACGCAAAAGGCCAATTGGTTTATATTGAAAAATTACTAGTGTCACAGCAAGATGCTCTAGTCTTTCGTAAAACACCTCATTCCATTGTCCCTTGATTAGACCTTTCGAAAGGAAACTTGATAGTGTGTATGGAAAGTAGAATATAATATACCGTACATTAGTGATTTCAGACTTATATCTTTCTCGCACAACTATAAAGTTTTTCTACCGTTTTATAGATCATACACTTTAAAATATAACAATTTATTGCAGTTGGAAACAAATGTTTCTTTTCAATTAGCATGCTTAAGTAACGAAAGTTGTCAGTTATGTTCAAAGAAATGAAGCGTATTTTGATTCCTTCATAAATGACAATAGATTGTTTTAAATACACAACCCAAATTCCTTATTATGCACTATGATGCCGTTTAAATTATTGCACTCACACAATATTACTACGTTACGCTTCACCAGCTAAGACGTTCTGTATTTCAATTATGACTAAGTTGTAACCCAATTGACCTGATAAGTCTGGAAGTGAGTAGAATTATTCATCAGTAGTACCATATACCAAAAAACGCATATTGGCTCAATGAATAATAAAGTGATTTAAATCATTATCAACGTTATTGTTGCACAGTGACCATACACTCTATTGTTACGTTTATTCGAATGAGATCAAATTTAATCGTTGATGTCAGTTACTGTCCTTGTGATCTAAATAAAATAAAATAACATTTTGCTACCTACTACTACTACTACTAGATAGATAACACAAAAATTATGATAATTTTTACATATAATGATACACGGGTGTAACAAACCAATATCTTCATATATTAGAGACACTTCATTTTCGAAAATATGGGTTCAAAACAAACACATCGTTCCTGTTTCTAAGATACATCTCCTAATAAGATCCTTAACAATGGAAACTTTGAATAACACTTTCTTTGAGCGATACTAGTTGTTTTTTTTATATTTATTTATCTATATTTGTAGTAATTAAAATATTTGTCAGTATATTTCTAATACTAATATTAACTAGCACCACATATTTATGTGTAGTACCTGGTGTGTTAATTGGCACCATTCATACTTATATACAATAATATATTACCTACTGTTGACACCAGGTACATGTTACATACAGCTAACTAGCACAATGCGTTCATATATAATAACTTCCTGCTTAATGATAAGTAAGGCTCTATATATTCGTATACGCTGCGATTCCCAGATTATGTTCCGCGAAACACTGGTGTTCCGTCCGAGATTGTTAGGTGCTCCTTGAGAAAATCATGATTTTAAATTTTAATAAAATATTTAACACTTTTTGTACGATCATAACTTATTATGAAATATTTTCCTATGTATTATAATTAGATAATATAGATTTCGCATTGAAGAAGAATTATAGAAGATACCATATATATTCTACATAATATCTTAGTAGAGAGGTTTGTACCTAAAATATATTACAAACATAAAAATGTAAAAATTCATGAATATGTAATTTGATTAAATAAATAGATGAATAATATACAAATGTAGAGGGCGCTGCGCGTGCAACATACTCTCTACACCGTTATTTCCGTGGCCAAAAAAGTTTGAAAAACACTGTTTAAACGCATATTCCAAGATGCGTCGTTCGTGTTTTATATGCGAGATGGCGCCATGTCTGAAGAAGCAGGCATAGTAAAACCGTGTTTCACTACTGATGTAACTACCAGTTTTAAAGTATAACGAAACGAAGCAACATCTATCCAAATTAATTTTGATTGAAGTATTTCATATATTTCAATACGGTGTTCTTCATTATTAATTCATGAAAAACTAAGTGAATGAATAGCCTTGCAAGTTCTCGACAAGTTATAATTTTATCAAACGTAAGTTAAGATCTCTTGTAAATTTGTAGTAGGCAGTGACAAATAAACTTTCCCGTTTATATTTTATTTATGTAGTGTTACAGAAAAAAAAAGCTAGACAACCAATCAAGTAGATTAAAATACAAGAAAAAATAAAATAAAAAAATAAAAAATAAATGAAGTTAATGTCTTTTAATCTAATCAATTCACCAAGCTTAAAAAATAGCATAGAACCGACTTTTTGTTCAAGTTCAGTAGATTATGTTTCTCATCAAATGTTTAGCCTTGTTCTTCCACCAAAAAATACTTATATTCCAATATACACTATCCTCAACAACAGTCTTCGCTAAACGTATGAATTTACAAGGGATTTTTTTTGTCTTCTCTTTAATGAAATGAGGGTACTAAGCTTAATAGCATATTCATTCAGTTATATTAACTTGATATGAACACGTTAAAGTGCTAGAAAACACGAACACAAGCAAATTTGGGTAAGTATAATTGTAATTTTCTGTGAATATAACGTAGTATGTGACTTCCGTATCTTCCTGTGAATTTAACGTAGTGTGTGACATGTGTAGTTTCCTGTGAATATAACGAAGTGGGCAACATGTGTAGTTTCCTGTGAATATAACGAAGTGTGCGACATGTGTAATTTCCTGTGAATATAATGAAGTGTGCGACATGTGTAATTTCCTGTGAATATAACGAAGTGTGCGACATGTGTAGTTTCCTGTGAATATAACGAAGTGTGCAACATGTGTAGTTTCCTGTGAATATAACGAAGTGTGCGACATGTGTAGTTTCCTGTGAATTTAACGAAGTGTGCGACATGTGTAGTTTCCTGTGAATATAACGAAGTGTGTGACATGTGTAGTTTCCTGTGAGTATAACGTAGTGTGTGTGTGACATGTGTAGTTTCCTGTGAACTTAACGTAGTGTGTGATTTCTGTAGTATCCTGTGAACTTAACGTAGTGTGTGATATCTGTAGTTCCCTGTGAATATAACGTAGTGTGTGATGACATATGTAATTTCCTGTGAATATATCGTAGTGTGACTTCTATAATTTCCTGTGCATATAACGTTGGTTGTGACTTCTGGAGTTTCCTGTGAATATAATGTAGTATGTGATTTCTCTTGTTTACTCTCAATATAACGTAGTGTGTAATTTCCTGTGTATATAACGTAGTGTGTTACTTCGGTAGTTTCCTGTGAATTTAACGTAGTGTGATTTCTGTAGTTTCCTGTGAAATTAACGTAGTGTGACTTCCGTAATTACCTGTGAATTTAACGTAGTGTGACTTCCGTAATTTCCTGTGAATATAACGTAATGTGTGACTTCCGTAACTTCCTGTGAATATAACGTATTGTGTGACTTTTGTAACTTTCTCTGAATATAACTGTGTTATTTCAGTAGTTTCCTGTGAATATAACGTATTGTGTGACTTTTGTAACTTTCTGTGAATTTAACATAGTTATTTCTGTAGTTTTCTGTGAATTTAACGTAGTGTGCGACTTCTCTAGTTTCCTGTGAATAACACATACTGTGCGACTTCTCTAGTTTCCTGTGAATATAACGTAGTGATTTCTGTAGTTTTCTGTGAATTTAACGTAGTGTGCGGCTTCTCTAGTTTCCTGTGAATATAACATAGTGTGCAACTTCTCTAGTTTCCTGTGAATATAACAGTGTGTGACTTCGGTGGTTTTCTGTGAATTTAATGCAGTATGCGACTTCTCTAGTTCCCTGTGATTATAACGCAGTGTATGACAAAAGTGAGGTTGTAAAAATGAATTTCATTACAATTATGCATAACGTTAGTACTTCTGTTATAGCCTCTCCTAGTAAAATAAATGGGCACGTGATCTGAAAACGACCAATCACTTAATGCAGTTGATAGGTTATTTTTTCAATTTGGAAAACAAAAAACGAACACATGTAAAATTAACACATGCGTTTGTTTTATTTTTATTGTAAAGAAAGTTTTAACAATTCTTTTCAAAACATTAAAATGTACTTATTTTGAAAGTCTGTTAACCGAAGCTTGACCAGTTGTTTGGGTATCTTATGAATTGCGTTTATATGCAAAGTAGTAGCACTTAAAAACTCGGTAACATATATATATATATATATATATATTCCAATCCTAGAATACAAAACATTATCCTAAGTTGCAAATAAAATTGATAGTTTTCTTTTTTTTTTCAAACAACTAACAGATTTAAAATCTATAATGTCAGTAATGACATAATCCTATGTTCTTTAAACTTAATTGCATTAGTATCATTGATTATACAGTTCAATTTTAATATTATTATCTATTAATGGCCAAATAATAAGGTTTCAAATTAGTTTTTCGCGAAAAAAAGAACAAATGTCGTTTCCTTTTTAATATTATAAAAACTATATATAGTTCGAAGTAAAAATATCGTTGTTGCATGACGAGGTTCCAAGCTCTGTGAATTGATATCATCATTATACAACCAATGAGAGAGATGGGATCTTTTATATATATCTTATCATTGACAAATGTATGTCATAAAACTACAATAACAATACAAAGTGGCCAGGTGGTTAGAGCGCTCGACTCGCAATCTACGGGTCGCGGATTCGAATCCCCGTCCCACCAAACATGCTCGCCCTTTCAGCCGTGGGGGCGTTATAATGTGACAGTCAATCCCACTATTCGTTGGTAAAAGAGTAGCCCAAGACAGATGACTGGTGGTGATGACTAGCTGCCTCCCC
>NW_013665778.1:588323-594269 GCF_000517525.1 Limulus polyphemus | reverse complement strand
TCTAACTAGTAAATCTAAATTACAATTTAACTCAGTTTTAGGCTATTTGAAATGTTAATACGTAATAATCTTCACTACATTTGATATAGAGGTTCATTGGGTCCATGCAGAGATACATTCGCATCCCCGTCCCACCAAACATGCTCGCCCTTTCAGCCGTGGGGGCGTTATAATGTGACGGTCAATCCCACTATTCGTTGGTAAAAGAGTAGCCCAAGAGTTGACGGTGGGTGGTGATGACTAGCTACCTTCCCTCTAGTCTTACACTGCTAAATTAGGGACGGCTAGCGCAGATAGCCATCGTGTAGCTTTGCGCGAAATTCAAAACAAACAAGCAAGATAAACTTCAATATGTAAAGAAAAGAATGATAATGTTTCTGAGCAACTGAATTACATTTATAACAGGTTTAGTATTTCCGTCAATTTGCTGATTTAACGTTTGCTAAAACTTTTTCTAGTAATCAATGCGAAGTTTACGCGTATTTTTACCACACTTATTATTATAAAGAATGTGTTGCGATATCTTAAGTACACATTTCAATCTTAAACTCTTCCAGCTATTACATTTAAACGTAAAAAAACGTTAGAGACTCGAATCTCTCGTCACTTCTCGGCCCGGCATGACCAGGTAGTTAGGGCACTCGACTCGTAATCTGATGGTCGCGGGTTCGAATCCCCGTCACACCAAACATGCTCGCCCTTTCAGCCGTGGGGGCGTTATAAGTGACGGTCAATCCCACTATTCGTTGGTAAAAGAGTAGCCCAAGAGTTGGTGGTGGGTGGTGATGAGTATCTGCCTTCCCTCTAGTCTTACACTGCTAAATTGGGGACGGCTAGCGCAGATAGCCCTCGTGTAGCTTTGCGCGAAATCCAAAAAAACAAACAAACAAACAATCGTCACTTCTTTCTATTGAAATGTTCAGATAACGTCAGATTTACTACCTCACTACAGTAATAAGAAAACAATCCAGAAACAGGAGATTCCCAAACACGTATCAACATGTAATCTTGCACTAAAAGGCTGTTTTCATTTGAAACGTTGTTTGGTCTTTAATAAACAAAAATATCTGATAAACCAATCAATATATCTTTACTCGTTTTGTCACAGATGTGTGGGAAGAACTCTAATAATTAACTATTTTATTTATTTATTCCATACTAGCTGGAGTACCCGTCCCCTGGAAGGAAGTTATATAAATTCATGATTAATGAAAGGTTATCTTAGGAATTGAAAAATTGCTTCCGTTATATGTAATTGTAAGAAACGCAAAAACGCCCATAAAAACTGCAACACATAAAATGTGAAACCGCAAGCTTGCATGTATCTCCGCATGGACCCAACAAACCTTCATGCCAAATTTGGTGAAGATCAGTCATCAGCGGGAGAAATAGTGGTAAAAAAAAACGCAAAAACACCCATAGATACCGCAAAACTGAAAATTTGTATGTAACTCCCCATAGATCCAATGAAACTCCATACTATATCTGGTGAACATCAGTCTACAGGGGGCGAAGTAGTGGTAAACGCAAAATACAAAACTGAAAATTTATATGTACCAAATATTTTACAACCAAATCTTTACATACTAAATATCGAACTTATATGCAACTTTATTTTTTCCGGTTCAAACTTTTAATGGAGTTGGCTTTTGGTGAATATCACTTTTTTCATGGGTTTAGGTCTATTTCAAAGGCATCTTCAAAACACGTTATGATATGAAAAGTCAGAGTTGGTTTTGGCATCTGCAAGGAAAAGTACAAACGCATTACATGTAGGTGTACTTAATGTTAATGTCTCAATACATGGAAGCTTTATCATTATTATGGACATTAAGTTACAAAAATATCCTCATTGTGGATATTACATGACAATGACACAATCATTATTAATGTATTATTTCTAAAGTTAACAAGTCGTGTTTTCAAGTTAAAAAGTTACGTGTTAACTATTGATTTTGTCGTGGGTTGGCCTCTGTCATAGAACTCCGGATTTCGAAGTTGGTGAACCAAGCTCGAATTCGTGCTATACCGCAAAATATTCTCCGCGTTTCAAGCTGTGGGTGCGTTATAACAGTAATAATCAAGTGGATTGAGGGTGGTAGGGTGCAGCTAACTATCTGTCTTCCCTCTGTACAGTAGTTCAAATAAGGGCCGGTAGCAGATAATATTAATAGCTTTATCATAAAATACAAATACAAAAGAATTTGTGAATTTTTTGTACTTCTTATAGTTTACTGTACATTTTTACCTTCTTTACCTTAAGTCCTTTAAATAGTTCTTAAATCGTTATTAATAGTATTTAACAGAAGAGCACAATGTGAAAACCCCATTGAAGATGAAAACTATTTCAAAGGAAAGTATATATACATTTTTTTTTCTGTGCCACGTGGAAAGTTCTGGGAAAAAACTAAACTGGAACAGATGTACTCTTAGTGTAACATGTATTGCAGAACACCGAATACCGGAAATCCACCGATTACACGTCTATTAACATAAGTGGGTAAATAAAATGAGAATGCACTAACTATTTCTGGGACATAAGTTCTAAATCCCATAACAAACAGTCATGTAAAAGCTGGTGAAGACGACATTCACGGGATCTTCCTTCTGGCACTTGAAGGCATAGTGGGGTACTAGTCTCCTTATTAAGTCGTCACGGTGACAAATGACCGTTATACGAAACTCGGAAAACCTTTTGTGAAATGTATCAAACTGGAAGTGCCATTTCACGGCGAATCTTTAAAAGCACTCACCACCTGGTGCTAAAGTAGTTTATTCGTGAAATAGCTCACTGCAGCACGCATGTCCACGTGTCGCTGGGGCATAAACAGCGCAAATGTGAATGTGTGTCAGGACTCTCGGTGCCCTTCCCACACTTTATAGCCGAGGTAATTATACACCATGCGTTCCTGTTGATGAAGACATCCGAAACCTCATTAAGACGGCCATAGGGGCAGGTGAGGACAACTCCATCTGCCACTTTCCCCATAAGCAAGCCTAACAAATCATTAACAACAGCAATAGAAAGTCTGCTTAAAGACTGAATGTTTTCATAGTTAAATGCATGAATGGTGTTATTGCTTGCATTCAAGCACCTGCACATATCTCAATCTCACCAAGAGCCATGATTTTCCTTGAGCACGTAGGTACCGGACTGAATAAAAGAGAAGATAAAAAAAGGATCTTTTCATCTTCTCTCCACAAAAGCTGATGTAGGTAAAGGGTCTGTGTCACATAACCTCCATCTAATGTCTCAGGGACGATACAGAAACTGAATTGCGATTTATTAAAAAAAAGCCAACAGTAATTTTAGAGTCTGAAGAAAATAACATGTTTTTTAAATTACATGTAAGAATATTTCATATAAACAGATTAATTACAAATCTTTAAGAGGGTGTTTCACTATTCACAAATATCAGCAATAAACATAGGACCCAGTCATGTTAATATAATGTTATATTTTTAATATCAAAGTCAACAGAGAATTATAATTGTTTAAGTTCTGTGTCCATTGAAACTAAATTATAATTATCGCAGTTGAATCAATAACAGTATTTCAAAACAAACCACTAGAAAACACTTTTACCTACGGACGTTTCGAAAATGTTCCAAATTCCATCGTCAGCGTTAATAGCTCGAAAAATTGGTTCACAATATTATAGCTACAAAAACAACAAACATTAGCTATTAATAGCTAATATTGTTTTTAAGTTAGAATATCGTGAATTAACTTTTTGACAACTAATATTGTTTTCTGTAGTTGAAATATTGTGAACTAGCTTTTGAGGTTTTAACGCTGATGGTGAAATTTGGAGCAATTCCGAAACGTCCGTAATTAAAGATGCGTTTCGGTATTACTGCGTTTTTAGTATTTATTATAAAACTTCTTTTTTCACCTGATGAATCAGTAACCACTAGGAATATCCAACATAAAACACAAGCGGGGGAGGGGAATTGGATGGAGACTTCATTACAATCAAACATATTGCAGCACATATAGAGACATACATACATACATTTCACACACATACATATCACACAAATAATTCCAAAGGTAAACATTTTTGAGAAGTAAGGTAAGCATATCATAAACGCATATATATATATATATCTTTTTCCAAACGACAACTGAAAATTAAGAGGAACAAAATACTACTCATGGATAGTTATCCAAGCTAATAACTGGTTTGATAGACTAAATTAAATAACCTGGAATCATCTAGCGTTCCACACAAAACAAAAATAACAACAAGATAACGTTTAACTGTATCCTACATCAATTTTTTTAGATTATATTCTCTGCACTTTTTATCATCAGGTTAATTTCGAGCGTACAAGTAGACAGAAAACGAATACACTACTCCAAATATCGTTTGCTTTGCTTTTCTACTTCCATATATGAAATTTCATTGAACGGGAAATTCCAAATCTTAGTGACTTGTAAGTATCAATGGAACTTTAGGCAGAGAAGACATAGTGGGTTGAGAATTCTAATGGACTGCAACTGCTTGTTGAGTGAGTGAAAAGAGGACGACGTTTCGGTTTCTATTCTGAGGCCTCAGTATAGAAGCCGAAACGTCGTTCTCTTTTCACTCAATAGGCAGTTGCAGTCCATTAAAGTTCTCAACCTACTTGTTAGTCTTTTCACCACTACTAAACTTTCTCAGCTAAGAACTTTTAAATAGTTACAACTACAATTCTATTTTCATGTAGATCCAGCACTTCCCTCGTAATCTACCCTAAATGTATAAACATTGTACTTCTCAGTATTAAAAACTTCCTCTAATTTCAAAGTCATTCACTAAAATTATTTAGATTCCTTCGAAGAAATAATAGTATCAGCTTTACCTATCCTTTACTAGTTAAAATATAAGAAAAACTAATTCAAATCAATTGGTAACACGCTCTCGTTTGTACAACTCAGTCAGTTTTTGACTGTTATTGTTAATTAATTAACACCCAACGTTCTAAACTCACCTATTACACTTACATGAGACGAAATGAAAACCTTCCTTAATATCAAAACACCCATCACCCATACGGATATTTTCACACAATGTCAGGTTGAAAGATTTTTACTGAACTAAAACAAGATATCATTTTTTTTTAGAATCGCTCTAAATGCAACTAACTAAATTCCAAATATTCTATTTATGTTTCTCAATTCTTTGCGAATAATAGAATTTAAACTTTCAGGTTTGTTGTTTTGTAGACACGGAGTAGTTTAAACTCCTGCTTCTCCTGTATGCAAGATTTCAACCCGGGAGCACTTGCTCTACCAACTGAACTAAAAGTCTTCCCCACTCACAAATAAAGCCTCTAAATTTATTACAGGTTTTGTTGATTTCATTAAATAAGAAATACGTTCACTAAATTTCCTTAAAACTTTTATTAATTTACATCCCCATTTATTTAATGTGCATGTTGCATTTAGTATCTCCTGGTGGAACATTTTAGTAAAAAGAACTTGACGTTGTTAATGAGAATTTACTTAAAAAGTCATGCTCTACTTCTGTTGTTCCTGTACAGCTGAGGGTGCGGTATCAGTATGTCATGTAGGATAGGCATTAGTTGGAATTCTCGGCAGTATAATAAACACCAGGCTGTTACGTGATTGACGATTAGCCTTAATATAACATACAGTATAATATAACATGAGCAGTTCTTTAACAGCTGCAACAACAACAACAACAACAAAAAAAAAAACACTGTGTGTTCAAGCATCCATCGCAAAGGGTAATAAAATTGTTTTTTTTTTAAATTATAATATTTTTTTTACAAATAATTTGTTCTAAAACATTGTTTATAAAAAGGGTGTCGTAAGATTTAATCAAAATATGACTATGGAGCCAATAACATAACACATATTAGATGTTTTGAGCTCACAGATCTTATTTTAATTAACTAAGAATTGAAATAAAGTAATATAGTGCATTCAAAGAACAT
>NW_013665778.1:576711-587323 GCF_000517525.1 Limulus polyphemus | reverse complement strand
CACCACATGTAGTTATACTACAGAGGTATAGGCACATCCATTACGGCCAGGGTCAAAGGTTTACCTTAGGCCCTAGAAACTCTTAGGTTCTGGATTAAATTTTATTCATTCTCCTGTTCTTCCTGAGAGTAACTATCTTAATGCTGATGCATTTTTACTGGTACAGTATATATATATATATATATACACACACAGTAAAATACAAAGTAACATTTCAAAAAGGTTACTTTTAGTAACCTCAGAATTACCAATGGATAAAATAATATATATTAAACTATTTAATTAATTATGACCCTAGCTATCTTTGTGTTGGTAATGCCTGCTCGTATTGTGTGTGTATATATATATATATCTTTATTCAGTTTTCTATCTTCTTTATTTTCATTGTTTTAGTAATACCTACTCTTATTGTATTTTTATATTTACCGGTTTCAACATGGAGTCATCATTTTTTCTACACATACAAACAGCTCATGACAAATTTATACCTGATTTATGGCATAATTATTTTCAATCTTTTCGTGGATTACAGTAATAAATGTTCGTAAGTAAAATATGTTCTTTAAAACTTGTTTATTAAAACGTTTTATTTTACAGCAAGGATAAAATATATGTAACTTTGAAAACCCTAACAAATATATTTTTGTGCTGTTATAAATCTTCTTTTGATTAAATGAAAATGTCTGGTACTTGAATCCAATACTAAAAGAAAGACATTTAAAATGCCAAATTTATCAAAAAACATTGTTAATAGATTTGTTTATAATGAATGACTTTTTATATTAACTGCATATAAACTGCCCTACCCAGGAAAGACTTGCGACTTTCAAGAGGTTCATATATAGTTGTAAGTACACTTAACACTTCTGTACCTTTTTGTCCTTGAGACAGGATGACCTTTGACGTTTCAGTGGCGGCGCTGAGTCGTTTGTCAAGTTTTTGTGATGGAATTTTTTGTTACTTTTATCAACAAACGCAAGGGAAAACGTGAGCGACTCCAAGCAGCAAATAATCTGACAGGCACGTAGCGGAAAATACATGCAAATATATGTGTAGGGCTGGAAAACCTCCCACCGGTCGTTTTGGACTTAACATGCTACAAGTATAATAGTATGAAAAACAACAGCTATCTTGTTTGAACCTCAGAAGTATGGATGACAAGAAGAGTTTACATAAACGTAAGTCTGACAACTAAGCGATAATTAACCTTCCACAGTAACCAATTAAACAGACTGTCACAACCGAAATCCCCATTAATTGACTTCAAGAAAATAATGAAAATGCAATAATATGTGATAATGTGCAAAAACAAAAGTTGGGATTTAGATAACTGTTTACTACAAAAAGAAAAAAAAGTTAAATTCGTAGAAAATATTAGTGTACGGTGCTTTGTTAAAGTTTATACAAGTTTAACATAAATATTACAGATAATAACAGTTTTCTAGTTACACTGTAATTGTACTGTGCTAATATAAAATATTAGTGTACGGTGCTTTGTTAAAGTTTATACAAGTTTAACATAAATATTACAGATAATAACAGTTTTCTAGTTACACTGTAATTGTACTGTAGTGAAACTAGAAAACTGCAAGAATTGTTATCTGTAATATTTATGTTAAACTTGTATAAATTTTAACAAAGCACCGTACACTAATATTTTATATTAGCGTAATTGTACTGTACTAATATAAAATATTAGTGTACGGTGCTTTGTTAAAGTTTATACAAGTTTAACATAAATATTACAGATTACAAATCTTGCAGTTTTCTAGTTACACTGTAATTGTACTGTACTAATATAAAATATTGATTTTTTTTAATATAGCACAGTGTTAACTTTTTTAAAAATTAACATTCGACGATTTAGAACTGGTCATCATCATCTTGGTAGTTTTTTTGGGGGGGATAAACACTCAGTGTTTGGAAACTGGATAATTCCTCCTAGTCCAAGAAAGGATCACCTCTAATAATTCCCCTCTCTTTTCAAGCCTGGCTGTTGGGTGGACTTGCTTTAAAAGGTCCCACTAAATCGTTATGGTGGGTTTAAATACACCAGGAACACTACCAGTTATATATATTCACACAGGCTGTGCTAATGTTCTGTGGACATTTTAGCTAAGATTGTTTAAGGGTTGAAAACACCTCTAGCAACGAGGTTATCGGACTGATGATCTCGGGCAGAGTGGACGTTAAAGTTGTTTATCGTTTGCCTGTTACTAATAATTAAGTCTATTTATTGTTAATTATAATTATTATTGCAGAGTTTTAGCACTTCTTCTGGTATATATTATTACATAATTGCTTAACGCGATGAGTATCACCTTGTATTTCATATTTTTTAGGAAATCTGTAATAAAGACCTGCTAAAGTTAATTTTTGCGACAGGAATAACATTTCCAAAATAAGATATATGAAATACACAAGAATAATCTATAATATTCAATTTGCGTTTGAGCTTCAAGCGTAAACGAGGTTACTAAAATATCCAGTCTACACTGTTTTGAATAAACGACTTTTTTTTCACTTCGTTTATAACTTGAACATTGACGTATTCACTTTATTTTTCGCCATCATTTCTTCAATTTAATCTCTAAATTTGTAGTGTTTCTAAGTCACAAATATGAAAAACGAAAGGAATTCTAACTGTTCCAAGAGTCGTGGCTATAAACAAACATTCAACAAAGCATTGTTATATCTAAAGAGTCGCTGTAAACTGTTAATAGTTGTATTTCTAGCTTTAAGTGATGAACTAGAAATATATTTTGGGCATTTGCTCAGTCGACGAAAACTATTGGTCAGCATACGAGATGCTAAGTTGCAATTTCTGCTCAGTACACGGTATGCTAGACTGTAATTTCTGATCAGGATAAGATATGCTAGGTTGTAATTTTTTATCAGGACACGACCTATTAGGTTGTAATTTCTGGTGAGGACACGACATGCTAAGTTGTAATTTTTTATCAGGACACGACATGCTAGGTTGTAATTTTTTTATCAGGACACGACATGTTAGGTTGTAATTTTTTATCAGGACACGACATGCAAGGTTGTAATTTTTGGACAGTTCTGTATTAGGTGAAAAGCTTCTTGGGCAGTGCACTCTATATTATATTGTAATTCCTGAACAGTGAAATTTCTGTAAAGCTGTGATCGATAAATTTAAGTAATTCTTATAAGGAATCTGCGGAAGTTATTCTTATAAGGAATCTTCGGAAGTAATTCTTATAAGGAATCTTCGGAAGTAATTCATTCGCAATCCCATCTTTAGTGACAAAATGTAATTACCCTTCATTCTCTTAAAAATTAACTTATCATTAACAAACAATAACATGTGCAAAAGTTGTGTTTTCCAAAAACCACAAGATGCTAGACATGCACTCAAGCTATTAACAAGGAAAATTACAGCCAGTAATAATTCTTTTCTGACGACAGTAAAGTGATCCCGTTCCTCGTAAAAACCCTTATATTACTGTTATTTAACGCTTTGGATTGGTTGGAGCAAAGATTTGAAATTATAAAGAATGTTGACTGAAACCTTAGCCTTGAAAATGAATGTCACGTATTTTGATAAATAAAAGGTTCCCATGTATGCACCTATATTCGATATATTACTCGAACATTGAAAGTTAGGTATGATGATAGTACACGCTTTTAAACTTCACATAGATAATAGATTTACGTAATACATTAAGTTATCAGTAAAGGAGCTATTCAAACTGTCTAAAAACACTTAGGTAGCTTTTCCCGCTACAGAACGATTTCTTTCTTTCAATTGAGATATAACAGTGACAGCTCTGAACATTCACTGCTTAGAAAATTGCCTCCAGACACATCCCCCCCCCCATTTTACCACCTAGATAGTATAATCAAGAACCGGGTAATTAAATCTCGGCAGTCTGATAATATAAATCACAATAGTACTAGCTACGAGATAAAAACTATGGGTCAACACACCTACAGTGCGTTTTAAAAACAGATTTCGTAACAATAGGTATACAATACGAAGGCTAGGTTTGTCAAAAAGATCAAAACTTGTATTTGTTACTACACAAGCTACCACAGGGTAACGCGGACTTCACTGAAGCTCGTTTTTCTCGAACACCTTCACTGCCCAAGGCGATCTCTCTCGGCCCCCTCTACCAGCTGCAAGACGGTCTGAAAAGCTGTCGAACCAGACACCAGCAAGTTTGGAAGGAGGGAGAAATCTGCCGTCTAAAAACTCTCCTTGAAGTTCACAGCTCAGGCTGCTTAGATGGGTGAAAAAGATGGCTAACTTACAATTTCACATCCTGCTTATTAAAAAGTAACATTGCGGTTGTGCATAATTAGAGACAACCGTTCTGCCTCGCCCACTAACAGGACTTCACGGGTGGCCCTTGTTCGTTCGTATTCCCTTAGAACCTCATTAATCCTAGAGTTAACCAAAGGCCAAGGGTTACACTACACATGAACTAACAATACTAGCCAGGTACTTTGATACTGTTAATATAGTAAGTATAACCTATATACTTAAAATGCCGTTTTCATAGAATATATCATACTATTTATGGTAGAGAGATTGATGTTAACTATAAAAATGTTTTTATACTATATATATATATATATACATATTATTTTAATTTTTTTCAGACCACCACAGTTGTGGGGTTCACATTGTACAATATACGGCAGGCGGCCTTTCAAGGTCCCCCAGTTCAAGGCTGTGGAAAATAAAAAAGGTTGTTAGCGAGAGTCGCATTGGCACTTCTAACCAAATCGAACACTGGCACTATTACAAATTAGTTTCACTTTATTAACCATATACCATGCAGGTGTGTGACAGAATCATGTATGTAACCACCCAGATAGTTGCACCCTCATGAATCTGACTAACGAAACTCTTCTTTCATGTATCGGTGCCGTCTGTTGGAACAATTTGTTATGCCTGAGGCTACAATATTCAATTGGTAGAACCACTGCTGTCAAGGGTCACCGATTTCCGATAAAGATACCATCACAACTGTGCCTACAAAGTACGTAGAGCGGCAAAGAGCGTGTTGCTTGAATTCTCTATCATTAAGATCCTCCAACTTTAGACTAGTCCTGTAACGACTAAACTTCAGCGTCCATTTTTTTTTTAATTTCTGTTGTCGGTTTCCTCTGTTTACCAACAAGCACGTCGTTTCATGTTCACTCATCATTATGAGAACAAGTTCACTGTAAAAGTTGGATCACCAAGCTAATAAAGAAAATCAAACACACTCATGTACATAATATATATATATATAATGATCGAATAAGAGTACGGTCGCTTTACAACTGTTTTGGATTTGACAAGCACTTAAAACTAATAAAATTGAAAACTTGACTACCTACTTCCAAATCGTTGCAACTAATTAAACACTATGAAAGGTTTTTCAACACTTTTACGTTTCATGTTTTCTAAACCTAGTGTGAAATTGAAGATTCAAGATTCCATATAAATAAACTAAATAAAGATCTTATAAAGCAAGTAAAAAATCTAATGTTTGATAAACCAGCCAGTAGCGGAAATGACGACAAAGAATTTTAACAGTTGATTAAACCCATAAGAAGAGTCACTGAACTCACATTGAAAGTTATGTTCCCCTTTCTAGTTTTTCTGTGGTTGTGACGCTAGACAACGTGTCACGAACATGGTACGTCCGTGGGATAAACCCTGACAGTTTTAAAAGGAGGAGATTCGTACGTGAGAGATAACGATGAAATATAAAATTCCAAACCTTAGATTTTTCAAGTACTTTATAGGAAAAGGTAACTTTGATTCGAATTACTTTATACGAAAAGTAACTGTTGGTATAAAAAATATTGGCTTAATACTGCTAATAACAAAACTATAAGCTACATTTCGATGTTATGATGCAAGATTTATAGTTAATTAGATTTAATAAAACTCCGGTAAACTCCAAATTCCTGATTGGTTGTCAAAATGTATTGAAATTAATATTCGATTAAATTGCGTGACTTTTCTCACAAAAATCAATAGAACTATTAGATTTCATTTCACAGATTCTAAGCAAGCCCAACTTCAAAGATATACACTATAATTTGGCCATTCAGACTCAAATCGACTCTTCCGCGTTAATGTTGGTCATTTTCTAACGGTTTTTTCTTTATGGTATAAGAAACTGAAGTTAATACTGTTAAAATTGTACCAATCACTCGCACATCAATGAAATCAATAACTCTGGTAAGAAAACGACACTGATCTCTCGTTGACTCGACCGGGTTTTAGTGTACTGATTGCTCACATTAGTTTCTTCGCGTTGTTCTTACGTTTCCTAAACAAATAAGCCCACAAGAAGAAACAGATGAATAAGAAACATTCCTCGTTAAGTTAGAAAAAATAAATTACGCATATGATACATAAAAATCTTATGTTCTAATAAGCAAACGAAATACCAAAATTTAATTAATTTTTATGTAATGAACTAGGAACTGTTAAAACAATTTGCAGTAGTAATTTTGTGCACAACTACAAAGAGCTCTTGATTTCTAAAGTAATCATAAATAATTGTAGAATTCAACTACCAGTGCATGTTTAATGATATTTTAGGCTTAACGACGCTACGCATGGAGAAAGACACGTCAAATAACTCGATTTCTTGCACACACAAAAAACAGCATAATTACACTGCAGAAAATAACTTAAATTTATAATATTCAAAATAAAAAACAAAAACTACTGTTATTAAGTAATAATAATTTCTCAGTTCATCAGTTTCTATGCGAATCAGGAACCTGATAACACATGATGTGGCGATACAGACAAGTGACTATTGAGGGTTTTTAGTATCTGGTAGTTGTCCATTAGACTCAAGTCAAGACTAGTTGCTGTTTTGTTTATAGTTAAGCATAATGGGCTATCTGTCCTGTGCTCACTACGGGTATCGAAACCTGGTTTTTAGCGTTATAAGCCTTCAGACGTACTGCTGAACTGCTGGGGGAGGGCGAATAAGTTGCACCAACATATGAAGCGAAATGGTCGTAGAATATGGTTCCTAGGATGTCTGGCATTCATAATAACATTCTGCAGGATGTGAAAGTCAGAACATCCACCAACGCTTATTCCTGTTTACATTATACTTTCACTACTACATATGCGTCACTTTCCTCAGTAAAATTGGTCTGGATCTAGTTTCGGATTGTAAGGATACGGAGTGAAGTTCGACTCAAGTACATAATGAATACTGTTCCACATGTTGTTGGCGAATGGTACCTACGTATTCTTGGCACCATTACATGCGACCTGTTGTTGTGAACGGACTATGCCTTGTTAGGTGTCAGGAATACAAGCCAGTCTATTAATGCCTGTTTTGATCATCTGTACACTACAACTACCACAAGTCCAGTTACGACTACAAACATGTAATTCAACATCGGAGCAGGTGACCTGCAAAAGTGACTATAGCCAGATTCGACATGCAGGGTCGTCTGCTTGTGTTCTAGAATATAGATAACAGTCTGCTTTGTCCAGGTGTCAAGCAATTGTATCATTGATTTAGAGGCTGTTCCACATTTTTTTTTTTTTGAACACTTCTAGTCAATTTGCAACATCTTGTTATGATCCATCCCATCGTTATCCACATTAGTAAAGTGCCCAAATGCCTTCTACGAGATTTAGCTATATTTCATGAACAGCTTGAAACACTTTAACCTATGTGATTCACCAGTGGTTTGGCCCATAGGTCACGGGTGGTCATAGGCCTCCATCAAATGTCTTTCATGCACTGTTTTAGTAATCCCAAATCCATGTATAAACATTTGATTAAATTTGTTTATGTTCAAAATATTTGTCTGTACAGGAAACCAACAAGTCAATCAAAACAACTATGGATATTTAACAAATTGGAAAGTAAAAGGTACCCTGTTTATTAATTGTATTCTTATTATTAACCTATCACTAATGATAAAAGTACTTTGTCTTCTAGCTTTGCCTCCCAAAAGCATTTAGCTGCATGATGTTACTGTGATTCACTTCAATGTAACAAAAACGCAAGATTATCAGTGACAATGTGTATATAAAAACCATATAATTTTTTATAAAACAGATTACATAAAGGAAGGATAGCGTGCATTTTACGCAGCATATCCAAACTTTTGATGAAATATGATTCTATATAATTTTACAGAGAGAGAGAGAGAGAAAAAAAAAAAGAAAAACATCCAACACCGTGACACAAATCATGAGGTGGATCAGTATGTAATGTTCTCAGTTTTTTGAGGTACCGGTGAAAGTAAGACCCAAACTGCGTTGGGGATACTACGTCTATCCAGTTTAACCTCAACTTTGCCGGACTCTCATGCTTAGAAGAAAACTAAAAGAAAAGGAGCAGATGTGGATGTTCTAGCCCACAACGTCCCACATATTTACCACCTTTTGCTGTGGGAAGGTGTTTGCTCATAAAATAAAAATGAATAAAAATAATGGTACGAAAGAAACAATAGAATACAAGACATCAATGGGGAGACAACATAATCGTTCTGGAAGTTAGCATTATAGCCCCCAATATGATTTTGGACATAAACACCAAGATGGTGAGGTATTACTATACTAAACCCAACCAATATTATCAGTATAACTCCCATCATTCACCCTTCCCTGCTACTATATGGATTTTCGATTGTTCTAAAGGGTTCCACACAGTAGCAGGTCTTATATAGGGAAGGTGATACAACTACATTAATCTACTTAATCTACAATATATGAAATGACTAAATAAGTAACTAAGATTATTTCCACTGCGATAAATTTTAAAAAATAGTTTTATTGTGTATATTATATATATATATATATATATACACACACACACACAGGCTGAATAACCCATCATTTATATTTCAGATTAATGACTGAATAAAAACTTATTTGTTTTGTATGACAATGATCTGTACGGGAAGGATTAACAATATTTTTATACCTGCGGTTATGTTTTGCCATTATTATATTCTTCAGTTACCTTTGTTTTGTACAATGTGTATTGTAACAAACTAATTATTACTGTAAGAAGAGATAATCAGCCAGTGTTACTGAATCTTCCAAACAGTTAGCGAAACTGATAGTATATTAAGACTTTGCAACCATGGTTCTTTGGATCTCGATTTGAAATGCATTTAAACAATTATTATTATTATTATTTTATTATTAATGCAGAAATTACAATATACGTTGTCCACGTATCAAACGAGTTCGACTAAATACGGTTATAGTGATGACATAAAGCTAGTTTATGTAAGACAGAACAAAAATTAAAACTAACATAAAACAAATCGACAATAGAAAATTATTACTCTCATTTACAGTCCGAGCACGCTAACCACTATAGGTCACGCCCGGCTATTATTACTGATCATTATAACTAACATAGCGTCACTTAATTCTTGTATTTCCGACTTGTTTACATACCATTCACTACCAGAAGGGTCCACACATTGCTAAATAACTAACTTGTTTACATACCTTCACTACCAGAAGGGTCCACACATTGCCAAATAACTAATTTGTTTATAAACCTTGACTACCAAAAGGGTCCACACATTGCTAAATAACTAGTTTAGATACCATTCACTACCAGAAGGGTCCACACATTGCCAAATAACTAACTTGTTTACATACCATTCATTACCACAAGGGTCCACATCTTGCAATGTACTCATTAATTCTATGCTTTTGCCTATTACAGGCTCCAGAGTTACTTGGGGTCCTTTAACCAACAAAGTCATAGACCGACAAGCAATCTGGTGAATACAAGAATGGAAATGATTTGTTTAAAAAGATACCATTGGTAGTTAAAATGTTAACTGACAAGCTATATATCGGTAGTTAAAGAGTTAACTGTCAAGCTATATATAAATGTTTCATGAGAATGGTTTATTTGAACTACAATTTAAATTCATCAGACTAAACGTAATTATCCGACTTTATATTCCTTAAAATAAAAGTATTGATAATATAAGTAACATTACTATATTCACAATGATATTTTAATCTTATTCCTTATGAAATAATCACTTAATATTTGGTTCCATTTACTTTTCTACTTTCTTTGTGTAGCCGTATTGAGCTTAAGTGACACTGCAACGCATGCAAAGTCTTTAAAAAACTTCAAAAACTGTTGCAACATCATAGAACTCATTTACGTTGCAGGATCTGTAATAACAAATAATTGGTTAAAACCGTTATGAGAAAAAACATAATATTATGGTTAAACTTTCAGACAGACAACTTCCATCAAATTATTTTTCCTTAGCAACGACTGTATTTTACTTTTTGTATGTTCAGGTTGATTACGTTATAACGTGTTTGTTATTCATGTTACTACTATTATTAAAATATGTCAAAATATCTTACGAAAGCTGTAATTAAGTTTATAAATACAGTATAGTAAATTCCCTTCCGCTTCTCGACTGAACTCATTTTAATCATAGTTGTCCAACTGCGAAAATATTCAGTATCGCCACCCTCCCTATGGCTCAGTGGCAAATCTGTGGCCTTATAACGCTAAAAATCAGGCTTCGATAGCCTTGGTGGACATAGTACAGATTGTTTGTTTGTAATTAAGCACAATGGGCTATCTGTGCTCTGCCCACCACG
>NW_013665778.1:557355-575852 GCF_000517525.1 Limulus polyphemus | reverse complement strand
ACCCGGATTCTAGCGTTGTAATTCCGCAGACATACCGCTGTGCCACTGGGGGACCATAGTACAGATAGCCCATAGTGTAGCTTTACTTAACACAGACAGATTGGATATCAAATTAAATTCCAAATATTTTAAGACAAATTAAAATATTCCAAAGCACATAAAACGATAAATCAATTCCATGAGTTTAGTGTTTACAAACTGATCATGACAGCGAATGTATATTCTAAATCTATTACTATTCACTGGAACACAGCTTCCAACCCACAATCTCGGTCACGTTTCACTAGAACCAGCAGCGTGCAGTTTGATGGTTGCTACTGATAAGACCTCGTACCTATGGTTGGACTCGATCCATACTAATCATGGGCGAGGCTCGTTTTGCCCGTACAAAATAGAAATGTATCATCCTGTATACTGGCACCCTCAACACGTAGTTCAGCTCTTACTGTATGAAATTTGTGGTAAAAAAAATAACTCGCTCTCAACTTGAAGTATGATAAATAGTTAAAGCTGACGCTGGTTGATTATACACATTTGAAGTGTATGTTTTTAACAGAAAGTTTCAGTCTTGTCTTAACTTATTATGCATAAACGTCTTCACAAAGACGTAAGAGTTTTTAAAGTTGTAAGATATGTTTAATACTAGTCTGTAAGATCATAAGATACACTGTCCTATTCCTCTCAAGTTTCTTCACATGCTTTTTACAGTTTACAATTGTCCTATTCCTGTTAGATTTATTTACACGTTATTTTAAGTTTATACTGTCCTATTCGTGCCAAGCACCTCTGCATGCTAATGTAGAACTTACACTCTCTTTATTAGGTCTGGGTTCATAAAGGGAGGGAGTTTTCAACAGCCTTACCTCAACTATGAGTTAGGCTAAATACAAGAGTCAAATATATATATGTTAAAGAAATATTTTGAATCTTGTACAGCTTTACCTGCTTCCTTATACTGTGCTAAACAAGAGAGAATAATAAGCCTATGAAGCAAGCTAAAACATATTGCACCAGTGCCAGGTTATAGTCGGTTTGGATCTGAAGATATTGGAGATTGAAGGTTAAAAACAGGGAAAGTAGTAGAAACAAGTGTACAGTAATATATAAAGAGCATAAATTCGAACGAGTTGAACACCCCCTGGCTACGGTCTTGTATACAAACACACACACACACTACATACATATGCCACTGCACAACTTATACTGTCCTATTTCTATCACTTCTATCCATATGTCATTGTACAAGTTGTAGTTTATTAATAAACGTTTTCTCTGAATGCTATATGTTGTTTACGTTATCTTATTGTGTACTTTTCTGTTCCTAATAAAAGGATAACATGCATATAAAAACTCACCTACAGGTGTGTTTGTGTATAAAGTACACATTTTTCACACCAAGCAGGATTAGCAGAAAGTAACACATATCTAAATGACAAACAAAAAGCTTTTATATTTAACACTATTTTAATGTAAGATTTGAAATATATTAAACACAATCACTATATCAAGTAGAACAAATTGTTAGAGGTTCGTCATAAGGGTAGTAATTAAACGTTTTTGAATTTTAAGCATTTTAGTATTGAAGTAAATTTAACAACTGAAGGTGAATAACAGACTGTAATAACTCTGGAATGTGAAATATAGCATCGGCTTTTCGAATACTTTTTTCTTATCTATTTAAGCTCCAAAATATTTGTGGAATCATGACATTTTTGGTTACAGGGTCCCTAATAACACAAGTTATAAAAAATCAATGTTGCAATAACCATAATTAATTAATGCTGAGATTTTCTATGTACAGAAAATGAGTGATATCACTCAATTTTGTTAATCATTTGTGTACAATGAGTTTTGTAAGGGTATAATATAAGTTTACTCAATGCGATACAATATGACGACCCCACAAGTAGTGAACGTAATAAAAACAGGTCTAAAATTTGAAGGAGGTTAATGGGCCAGTGTGTAAAATATTATCGGATCATTTACTTCAGGAATTCTTAAACTATACCACACGATTATTTGTTTGTTTGTTTTGAATTTCGCGCAAAGCTACACGAGAGCTATCTGCGCTATCCGTCCCTAATTTAGCGGTGAAAGACAAGAGGGAAGGCAACTAGTCATCATCACCCATCGCCAACTCTTGAATCTCTTTTACTCACGAATATTAGGATTGACCGTCACATTTTAACGCCTCCACGGCTGAAAGGGCGAGCATGTTTGGTGGGACGGAATTCGAACCCGCAACCCTCAGATTGCGAATCAAGCACTCTAACCACCTGGCCATGCCGGGCCTGTACCAAACGTACCACTGGTGGTACGTGGTGTTAATGTCGGTGGTACACAACAAAATTAATATAAAAAATCATAAAATTTGTAATAAGCCCTATCTGAGCTTTCCACGTACATATACATACTACTTACTCTCCTCACTTATATACTCACCTCTATCTGTATATACTCACCTCTACCTCTATAGACTCACCAGTATTTTCTTCCCTTCAAACTGATAAAAATGGTACCACATATTCTTCAATCGTACCAGAAAAAAACAATCGCATCCTTCGCATTAATAGGTAAGTGTTACAAACATGAATATTTGTTACCAGGTTTTTTATCTTTGTCTTTAATTAGACCCGAGTAATGGGTAAGTGTTACAAACATGAATTTTTGTTACCAGGTTTTTTAATCTTTGTTTTTAATTAGACCCGAGTTTCTAATTTTTAAAAAATAAACAAAAAAATGGTACGCGAGCCTGAAACGTTTGAGAACCACTGCTATACTTAGATAGCAATAATATAACCATCCTCAAGCTTAGCCTCTCACACATTGCGTTCATAATGTTTTTTTTTCTTTCTCGTTGCCTTATACCATACGCTTCATTGATGGTCAAACATTTCGCTTTATCCTGACTGAAAAATTAATTTCGTTCTTTCTTTTTAATAAAAACTATTTTTGATGTCATTTGCTTCCATATTAAAGAGTTGTATCAAGGATAATGAGTATCGATTAATTTTTGGTGAACAGTCTTAACAGTTATTCATTTGTGTTTTTAGAATCAGCTTGTTTTAGTATATAAAAACTATCTCAGAAGCTGAACAAATACAATTTACAGACGCTGAGAGATCCGAGAGCAGGTTTTGTACCGTTCTTTTGGAGTCTCAAGATGAAGGTTGTGCATGGCCATGAGAATTTCCTTAATCGACCCGCATCCCTGAAACTATTCCCCTCAACAGGAAAAAAGAAAAAAAAGAAGAAAGAATAATTAATTTATCAAAACTTTTTTATTCGGTGTTTAAATTTGTCGGTAGATAAACTAGCAACCTATACATTGTGTTCTACTATAAAAAACAAGGAAACTTGCAAACTTTAGTATAGAAAGCGTCTTTCATTAAAGTAGCCCCGAAGTTTAATTAAATTAAGGAATCTACTAATGTGTTTATGCAATAACTATAGAATATATAGAAGTTGATTATTTTAACTGATGTCCGATTTAAAAACTATATGAACTCTTTACACATCTTTATACATCATCGATCAACATGGATTTTCAAAACCCCTAATTATTTCCTATTTATATGGCATTCCAAATATAATATAATTACATCAATCGTTTATGTATTATTAATTTGATGACCTGAATGGTAAAAGAAACAACGTTTATATATGAGTAAATATCAAGAAGCTAGGTAACTCCGAACAAACATTAGATTCACGATCTTAATGATCTTACTCAAATACAATTTGCTTAATTACCAGACCAAGAAACTTGTTGAAACCTTCCATTTACTATTTATAGCCTATGTAAAACAGCATACAGTAATTAAAAACTTCTGGTTCAATAACGTCTGTGATATACAGCATATTTTTATTATCACATTAAACATCTATTTTGTTGTTTCATAGTTACATGTAGAATGGCCGATCAAAATATTTTATGTAGATCAAATGAAGTCATTATGTTTATATAACTTTCATACGAAACCCCAGGAAAGAAAATTATATACATTTCTATTTAGTTACCGATACTCGTGTATGCTGTGAGAAAATGGTACTGCCTATCATTACATTTCCAATGTGAATGGTAATTACAATTTAATGGGCCAATACTGAACTGTCTGGGAAACTATATTCAAAGCAAAA
Source organism: Limulus polyphemus (assembly GCF_000517525.1). Lineage (NCBI taxonomy): Eukaryota > Metazoa > Arthropoda > Merostomata > Xiphosura > Limulidae > Limulus > Limulus polyphemus. The sequence goes on along the minus strand of NW_013665778.1, from coordinate 571,712 downwards.
ATATTATAATAAGCAAAATTAAGAAACAAATAATAATATTAATTTTGTTTATCTTCTCGAAAATACCATTTCATAACGTTTTCCAGAAGCTGAAATACATGTACATCATCACGAATATTGAATCACCTTGTTATCCCAAAGCTACAATTCATATATCCAAATGTACCTTCTAACCCAACTGTGATTGCTGTTGTTATAGCATTAGTGAAAGTTTGCCTAAGATAGTCCCCGGGAAGGACAGTGGTAAGTTGACGGATTTACAACGTTAAAACCAGGGATTCGATTCCCCGCGATGGACAGAGCAGATAGACCAACGTGGCTTTGCTCTATAGTAAACAAACACCTAAATTAACAAAGCTTTAAATATTTTGCTTTCAGTTGTAAATCTAACAAACAATGTTATTGCAAAAAATAGAAAATTCGTTTAAAAATGATATTTCTGAACTTAAGCGATCATTTTTAATCGTGTGTTCGAATCCCCATCACACCGGACAAGCTCGTTTTTTCAGCTGTGGGGGCGTTATAATGTGACAGTCAATCCCACTATTCGTTGGTTGAAGAGTAGCCCATAAGTTGGCGGTGGGTAGTGTTGAATAGCTGTCTGAACAGCTCTAGTCTATTTCCGTGAAATTTAGAGAAAATATATTATTCTTGATAGCTAATTTCTGAAAAAAACATTGAGCATTTCTATGTAAAGTACAGACCAATTTATGCTGTTATAGATTTTTCGCGCAAAGCTACACAAGGGCTACCTACCCATGCATAGCTGTCTCTAATTTTGAACTGATAAACCAGGTGGAAAGCAGCAAATCAACAGCACCCAATGAGTACTCTTGGACTACCCTTATCTGACCGAACAGTGGGACTTGACTGTTACTTTTATAGTGCACCCACGACTCCAAATTACTGAATGCATTTCTTTTGTGTGTGTGTGTGTGTTTTTTTTCCTTGTAGCAACAGGACGAGAACCATAAACCATCGTCTTCGCAATCCGGGCAAGCTGACTATGAGGCCACACCCTACTCCCAACTTAATGCCAGTAGTATTTATTGTGATAGGTGAAAGCACAAAGACAGCGATTCCACATATTTCTGTTCTTGGTCGTTTTTTTAGCTTCCACCATATTATCTTCGAACAATCCTTGATGTTTTAGCTTCTAAGAACTCCCTGCCTTCCATTACATTGTTCCTCTGGAATACAATTTTGCATGACCATCTTGTTACTCAATGTGTTGGCTTTTTGTTTTCAGGTTTGCTAAAAGTGTCTTGTCGTTTTGGTTATGACTTGAAGAGGTGGCGCTGCACTTCAATCTGCTTAAGAACCGATACTTCAATCCTTGTTTTCAGTAGGAAGTTCTACAGAGCCTGAGTCGCCAGGAGCGCAAGATCACCACTACCTGTCAAAAGTCTCCAAGTTCTTAGGTCTATCATCTTTAGTGTTCACATTTCAAATGACAAACATTAATGAACACAATTAACAGTGCATTACATGGACAATCAGCTTATTTTTAACTTGAGACTTGCTGTGTTTGAGTGTAATGTATACAAAATAACTTAAAATTACTTCAATTCTCAGTTACACAATCCTTGTATATTTTCACCTTCTACGCTTCAGGAGACAGAATATTTATCACACAACGAACTGAGGTCCTTTATTTTTTTATCGTTTTTTCTCAAGTGTTCCAATTAATTTGTTACAATGTTCATCATTTTGACTCTTTCACTGCCACGTTTAAGGATAAACAACTCTCCCAGTGCCAGGTTTTAGATAAACAATAACAAACACTATTTCATTTCTTATCTGAAACTTGAAACTGGTAAACTACGGATTATTTGAAGGGGATGGGGGTACCTTTTATTCGTGTTGATACAAAATTCTAAATTCACATATGGTTAATTTCACATATTTCAGGGTTAGAACACAGGTTACATAGTCTTATATATTTGCTCACTGCAGTGAGTTAATTTTTATTTCTTTATGAAGGCATTAAACTGGCTTACAAAACCATATTTGTTACTTTTTATGCATTTTATTGCACCAAAATCAATGCTTTTTAAAGGTTTAAAAGTTCGGAATCCAATGCTGGCCAAGTTGGATCATCATACTATGATTGGAATACAAAACATAATTGATCCGAAGACCGAACTTGTTGTGGACTCGTATTTATGGGTTAAATTTTTTAAACATCAAGATGTAAATTTAACGAAGACGTGAAAACAACAGCCGCATATACATAAATAAACCTTTCAAACCTAGCTAACTACGTTCACCCATGATCCTTTCGTCGAATAAAATTCCGTTAAGCACTAAATGTACAATTCGACTCAAAAATTGAATGAAACATTTAAAATATAATAAAACATTAATTCATTAACGAAAATGTGCCAAATTACGTTGCAGAAGGGAATGCACACGAATAAACAGTAGACAATACCATTCACTTAGCGTTCTTTAATTTTTACTTTTTTATTATTTATCTTTGCGCACAATGCTGCACACTGGGTTATCTGTGCTGTGCCCACGGAAAGCATCGAACTCCAAATGTTTGTGGTATAAGCCCTAGAGCTTACCGCTCAGCTACTGGGGTAAGCAATTTTCATTAGTAGAACCATTAGTACTTTGACAGGTTTTAATAGTCTAACACTAGAGAATGTTTACAGCATTCTGACCTCGTGACAGTCATATGAAACAATGTGTAAACGTATGCTTGATGAGGGTTTGAAGCTGAAGGTGACGGGAGAGACAGACGCCTTTTAAAAATGATAGCCACCCAGCCATCAAAAAATATATTATGCGACAGTCTAAGTCACGAGAAGAGATTTTAAGAGATTAAAGTGTCACACAGGGGTAGCAAGACATTCCAGAATTATTTTATATATGTTAGGGTGGAGCTCCATTATTAAAAACGATAAAAAAACTCCCTTCGAAGGCTTGAATTATTTAAAATTCTATGATTGGTTTGCTTAGTTGGAACATTCTGCTGGCTGTGATAATCACATTTTGAAACCATGTCGACTTTTTCTGATAATAGAATACATATTGTTTGGTATTGTGGCAGTGCATATTTTACATGTTGTTTATCTTTAATTTGTTAAAACATGGAACAAAAAAAATTCAACCCGATACGTTGGAATGACTTGAGTGTTTTGAGTTACATCTAGTGATGGAAAACTAAGCATTTTCTGTATATCATTTTAAAGTGAATTGTTCAGTGAATATTAAAAAGTAAAAATAACATCTTGATTTTGTGAACTAGAAAATAACGTGAGTGAATACAACAACCACGAGGAGTTTTATTTGTACGTTTCACATCGATGCTCTTGAAAAACTCGCAACTTTATCAATGTTAAACTGCTTAAAATCACTGTATACTAAATACAAATAGAAATATTATAAAATGTGCACTGCCACAATACCAAACAATATGTAAAATGTGCACTGCCACAATACCAAACAATATGTAAAATGTGCACTGCCACAATACCAAACAATATGTAAAATGTGCACTGCCACAATACCAAATATTAGCATTTTCAAATTACCAACCGTAAAAGTTATTCGTAGAAAGTAGCAAAACAAAGAATAGGTTAGGTTTTTGCGACATTCATGGAGTCTTTATCTTTATTAAAGTTAGACATTTTAGTGAAAATGGGAAAATTAATAAAAGTTGTTCTTATACCAACTGTTATATATCTTAACCACGTGAAACTTGCTAGCCATTGTTGGTTACTGACATTTTTAATTGAAACATCGCCAATATTTACTGTCATAAAAACTCAAATAAATTATTATTTAGCAATCAACCAATATAATCAAAAATATTTGTTGATCTACATTAGTATTACTTACAAATAATTTTCATCACATTAAGTTAACAAGTAATAATTTTATCAACACAACGCTTAAAAATATTTCAATCAGAAAATGTTTAGAGCGTTACGCTAAAAGTGCACTCATTAAAGTGCTTGTGGGATCATAACTTTGTTGGTTACAGGGTCCTCAATAACATACGAGTCACACAAAATAATATAGACAAAAACACCGTTAGCATTTTAGTTAACCTCACTAATTACTGCTGGGACCCCCAGAAAAATGTGTGATTTCACTCAATATTTTTGGTCGTTTCTTTACACTGAGTGTTGTAACAGACAAAATAAACAAACATTACTTGAATTGATTCAATATGTGGACCCCAGCGTTAGTGAGCAGTATACAAACTAATTGGTAATTTGAGGATTGATAGAAACCAAAATGACTTTTTATTCTTAAAAGGAATGTGCAAAAAATAATTTTCAGTGAAACATTTATCACTTGATTCACGCCCCCTGTAGTTAATGGTGATTTACATCAAACTTATTAGACCCTTAGCGGTTTATCGTGACGTCCATTTGCGTGTTTGATGTAACAAACACTTAATTGTTTGTCACATAAATAAACGTAACTAAAACGAGTATTTGTAAATGATCTCCTATCAAAATAAAAAATTACCAGAAAAAAAAAACATTTTGCGAAATAAAAAGCTAAGAGAATAAATATGGAAATACAAAAATAAACATATTTATTTGGGGCGTTGAGAAGAAAAATTGTCCCTGAGCACGAGACATCTAATGACTCGTTTCATGATCACTTTGGTAATTAATCTTCATAGTGTTGTGATGTATTGTAATGATTTGTTGTAAATGTATGATACTTATCCATGTGTTTACACATTCATTCACAAAAATGTCTTGAAATGATCTCCAAATATACGATATTCCCCCTGTTTCTACAATTTCATTCACAATAAATAATGTATTGAAAGTTTCTTGTAAATCTACGAATTTTACCCATATGTCTTCACATTTAATTTACAATAATATTTTGACATGGTTAGTTGTTAGTATAAGATATTACCCATATGTCTTCACATTTAATTTACGATAATGTGTTGACATGGTTAGTTGTTAGTATAAGATATTACCCATATGTCTTCACATTTAATTTACGATAATGTGTTGACATGGTTAGTTGTTAGTATAAGATATTACCCATATGTCTTCACATTTAATTTACAATAATGTGTTGACATGGTTAGTTGTTAGTATAAGATATTTCCCTACACACTTCACTTACAGTAAATTCGTATTTGTTTTTAATTCTTCAATACTTTCTTGTTCTACTGGTTTCACAGTACTTTATTTTGTACTTCAATTCTTCAATTGGTTAGCTTCTACACTAACATTTAACTCGTCCTTAGATATTTGGAATTAATCTCGTTCGGCAGTCTTCTCTAGTATTATGGGTGTTAGTAGTTCACGTATCAATTATACAGCGCTGAAACATATTTCAGTAATCGACCGCTAATGTGACGTTGTGTCAGAAAACCCAGAATTGACTGGATTCTGCTCTCTTTGATAATGAAATCGTGAAACGTTGGTGGAAAGAAATCTCGAAGTGGCCTTGAATAATCAACATAAAGAAAGGGTGCTAAGGAATGTTATCACGAGAACCCGTAATATGTTTATAACACTGAAAAGCTTTTATGCCACGTTTTTCGAAATAAAAATATTAATTGAGAATATATATATATATATATATATATGCACGGCTGTTTTTTGTATTAAAAGGTCCAACTATTCTTGATAAACATACATCTAACTGATCTGTTTATAATATGGACAATGAGTTGGGTTATTAAATGTGCAACTGGAAATTATAATTTGACTAAAATAAAGTTTGGTAGCATATATTCTAGCTGCTTATTTGATACAATTCCAGAATAATGAGACTTTTGAGAAAAGTCTGCAAGTGTAGAGATTAAATCCTTAATAATGACTTCACAATAATATTTTAGTATTGTATATCGCACTCAGATTATCGAGTACACTGTTACCATATACGAACAGGAGAAAAATTCATTTTCATCACTCCATTAATGTTTTGTGAGCAGAACAAGCAGTTTGGCTTCCACTATTGTATACATTTCTTTTTTTATTATCTAATCACAAATCCATGTAGAAACGAAAAACAACAGCATGCAGACAGGTAAATCAGGTCAGTAGAATAACTGTTTGTTTGTAGTTAACAACAAAGCTGCACAATGGGCTATGTGGGCTCTGCCAACCACGGTATCGAAACTCGGTTTCTAAAGTTGTAAGTCCACAGACATACCGCTGTGTCGCTGGGGGGTAGAATAACAGAGAAACAATTATCTAATACAAGATCTCTTGATGCTTAAACTCTTACGCAATTAATTCTCCATTTAAAATTTGTTTTCATTAAGATATTAGACTTATAATTCACGTTTTAGCACAAGAAGAAAAATACACTAACATCAAGTTCAAGTGTTGATTATTAGTATCATTGTGAACGCTATAAACGATTATATGATTTCTAACCTCAAGTTCAAGTGTTGATTATTAGTATCATTGTGAACGCTATAAACAATTATATGATTTCTAGCATCAAGCTCAAGTGTTGATTATGAGTATCTAACAACTTTCCAAATAAAAAGAAGTTTTATGAAAAATTAACAAGAGGAAATTCTCAACAGCCGCGGTACTTCAGATTCTTTTGGGCAGGATTAGAGTAAATTAATCTATGAGACCTTTTTTTCCCCTTATTAGCTATATTTTTGTGCGCCAGCAATATCAATCGTGGGGCGCGCGTATACCCGATTCGATTATATTACTCATCAATATCTCTACTAGCCTACCCTCCAATCGAAATTATTTTAGATGTGATTAGAGTAAATTAATCTATGAGACCTTGAGCATGGTCAAACATATCACTTGATCTCCTGAGTCCAACACTGTAATTGGACTTCAAATCGGTCAACGGAGTTATGAGCTACAAGTTTCTACCATGAGGCGCTATGCCGCGGTTAAAATAAAAAATGTGCTTTTATCATCCTGGCATGGTATCATGATAATGTTTTGTAGCTTAGACTTTGAAACATTAAGATATCTGAAATTATATGTGAACTGAGGGGTTAACTACTCTTTAAAAGAAAGATTTCCACGTGCTAATACAGTAGCACGTCACCGCAGATACGAGATGTGACGAAATAGGCGACGTCTTTAGCACTTATACATTTTGGTTCATGACGAATTTCCAGATTATAACAGTTTGACGTTCAATACCGATACGGTTAAACTAATAATGGAAAAACGTGACAGAGCTCTTTCACAGGAAACATATTCGTATAGTGAGACTACTAAAAGATGCAGAAATAGAGAACACAACACTTTCGAGAATGTAGTTTTCAAGTTCCCTCTGAAAACGAAAAACCACACCTGAAGCCAATTAGAAGCAATGCAATCATCCACAAAGTGACATCTATGTTTACGACAGGGAACTCTCCGACCCAAAGAGTCATTGTGATAAAAATAGGCATATATTCTGGTACCATAAATAAAGTAACAACAGTTTGTTTTGGAGCAAGGCCACATTGGGCTATCTGCTGTGACTACCACGGGGCCTAATAAGATAATAAACAAGGATTTTGAGTTTGCGAAGCTTCACGTATAAAAATTTCAAACTTCCAGTCACACATAATTAAAAGAAACTGAAATCACAGCATGTCTGAAGATGCTTTTGTACCTTTGGCCTGTTTAAATGTGGTCTCGAAAACAGACTTCTGTGAAAAGTTAGTCACGATATGTGGTCTAAGATTGACATTGTCGTTCTTCCCAGAAGCTTGTTACAATGGTTTTTGCAGCGTCGATCAACAGAGTGTAATCATGGCCATCAGAACTGATGATAATCGAAGATGAAGGAAGTGGTCCCACGTTCAACACAGCACTCACCTGAAGCATCATTCTTATACAGTGTTATTAACCTCAGAACTATAGAATAGAATAAACATGATGATATAGCAAAGTTAAAGATATCGATGTAATATGAAGCTCAAATTATTTGCTGCATTAATATCTTTATCGTCCATATCATATTGTAATTTAAATATTCAGCTTCTGTTACACTCTACTACACTGGTAACTATAATATCCATATAATACTAAATTTGATTATTCTGGTTTTGCCACACCATAATCTGTTGTATCTATACTGTCCAATATTTCAACTTCAGTAACACAAAACAACTTGATTTATAGATAAGATATCTTTTTAACGTACATAAAGTATTTTTTTTCTCTCAAGGATCAGAACAATGAGGGGGAAGGAACCATACGAGATAGGTGGGTAAAAATGAGTTCTTTATTCTCAGAATGTCACCAAGATACGGTTGTATGACACACATCGATATAACACGTGATTATCGTTTAAACTGTTTTAACTCGAGAGATTTGTTTGTCTAGAATATTCAGACAAAGCTAAAGAAGGGCTACGTGAAGTAGCCCTCCCTAATTTCGAATTAATAGACTAAGCAGTTAGTCAACAACACCTACCGCCAACTCTTGGGCTACTCTAATCGAACAGTGGGATTTGACCATAGTTCATCGACGACCCCAAAGTGTGGAGCGAAAATTATTGTTCAGCAACGGGACAAAAACCTGTCACCTTCTGAACAAGTTCGACATGATAACCACTGAGCCACGCCCTGCCCTTAACCCAAAAGGAAACGTTGGGGTTCATTTGTAAGTTTTATCCTGTTCCGTTTTCGACGTAACTTGAAAGAATGATAATAAGTAGCCACATTTCGTTTTTTTCTCTCTCTTTTTTTTTCCTTCTCGACTATCAGATGAATGTCGTCAACAGAGGATGCACACTGCCATGCTGCGGGTAGTGTAATTACTGTACTTGAGAAAGGGTCCATTTCTACCAACTTAAACATATGTTTGAGGCCTCATTTCAGCAAAAAGGTGGGCCATTTAGTGCTCGCGTAACCATGACGGACTAACAAACAGGTTTTAGTACAGTTAACTACCCGGAAAGTTCAGGTCCATTCTTTTTTTTTTTTCTGGAGAAAGAATATAGTCCTACATTACAACCGACACAGGAAATCAAAGCTTACAAGCGTTCGTTTAGAAGATCCGTAATTACAGTGTACTTTGGTCATTACAGTCAAAACAATTCAATAGATAGGAACTAAAACATAAAACAAATGATCCGTCTGCCAGAAACCATTAACCATATACTCCCGCTTGATATTTTGGAAGGATTTCCTCATTATTGTGCCTTTTGGCTTTAAATACATTTATAACAGTCTTAATCATTCTGTAGCACATTGGCTGAACGTCTCTTTATACGCATATAGAAATGTCAGTCTCTGTGTGAGAAGAAATACATCTATAGTGCTCGAAGAGAAAAGAAAAATGCGGTTTAAATCTGTAGTCAAGTGTTTCGCTTGAATATAATATATATATTTGATGGAACGCTTCTGGTATTATTTAAAATACATTTGGTCTAAACCTGAAGCCAATCATATTTAAGACTTTGTAACGAGTAAAGTTTTAAGCCATTTTAAATTGCAGTAAGATAGTTTGTTTGGTTTGTTTTGAATTTCGCGTAAAGCTAGACAAGGGTTATCTGTGCTAGCCGTCCCTAATTTAGCAGTGAAATACTAGAGGGAAGACAGCTAGTCATTACCACCAACCGCCAACTCTTGGGCCACTCTCTACCAAGGAGTAGTGGAATTGACTGTCACAGTATAACGCTCTGACGGCTGAAAGGGCGGGTATGTTCGGCGAAAGGTTTCGATCCTACGACCCATAGATTGGGAGTCGAGCGCCCTAACCACTGTGATGTTGACTAGCTGCATTCCATCTTCTCCATCACTTCGCAATTAGGAACAGCTAGCATAGATAGTTAGTCCTCGAGCAGCTTTGGACAAAACCTAACAAACTTCTATAATATTGTAAAGAAATATTTGAAGTAACAAATTTCTCAAATCCGTAAAGTATTAAAAATAATTTCAATATGGTTATCTTATATTTCTTCAGAATTGGCATACATAATCTAAAACAATAGATACATAAATTTCTAACACTGATTGTACAACCGATATCGAACGTTATGTTTCGAAATGTGTTCTGGATTTAATTGAAAAAAGTATATTTTACAACAAACGCAATGTAGCTTTGTACTGTCAGTTTCGGTTTGTGTTTTAGTGAACACTCCTGAAGAAGCTGTAAAGTGAAACGTTGAGTGTCTAATTAAATAAAAACAACATTTTGGTGTTATATGGTCGTTTATTTCTAGTATTAATATGTCTTCTATACACCAATATGCATTACAGAAATTAAATAATGAGGTGTGTATTTCTATTTGAACATTACAACATAATTTTCGTTTCTGACCATAATTATTTAAATACACATTTGTATAACGTTTCATACTTTACTGATTCACTTATTTTAAGCAAACAAATATGAAAGTCATGAAAAAGAAGTTAGTTGAGCAGTCATGATTTTGTACTATGAAAATACTGAGTAATTATTATTATTACCAAAATTATGTGTAAACATTCGGATCATTCCTTCCCACAAACAATTAATAAGAATCCCGTTTGCAATGTTGCACCGAAATAATTATTCCTCAAAACACACAATGAAACTAGTTATATAAATCAACGATCATCAGTCACTGCCAGTTGCGAGAGAAATTTGAGTGGATACAACCGTAACAAAATTAACTAGACAGCGCGGTCTGAAAGTTGGTTTATCCCGAACTGAACAAAATTTAAACTGCAGGAATTCCAATGACTGCACACGTGCGTACTTGACAGATCATTTAACTGTTTCTAGTATAGGTAATTTATCTCTGAAGCCGTTATTTCGTTACTGATACAAGTTATTAAGCATTATTAACCTACTTTGTTATTCAGAAGTTGTCATTATCATAACATATGCCACGAAACAAGTCATCACGTTTGACAGAGTTGAAACTAATCGTAGTAAAACACAAGTTAACTGGAGATGCTGAGCAAATCAACCAGACGAACTGGTCATTCCGAGAAATAACCTATAAATTGCATGAATGTATGAAGCACACATATGCGTGACATTTTTCGATAATAGGCTCTTAGCACCTAATTTAATACTAACTGTATAGCTCTTCTGATACTAATGTTGATGTCAACAGTGTATTTTAGAAGACAGTTATTTACACGAAACACGAAAAGCACATCTGGTTGAATTAGATATAATCATTATATAGTATATGATAAACATATTTGCAATAGTAACTTAACGTTAAAGAATAAAAGAAAATAGGGTATTAAATTTGGTTGATTATTTCATCAAAAAATTGGTACATAGTAATTATGACAATTGAAATAATGCAGCTTCATGTCATTAAATACATTTATTACGAATGTTTAAATTGAAACCTAGACAAGTATGACATTCGAAATGGATTAATTAAAGCCTGGTAATAATGAGCGAGCGTATCAAATTCCCAATTATGAGTAATTCAAGACCGTCATAATAAACTGAGTGACAGAAATATTTAAAATTACACACACACACACCGTTCAACAATTTCATAACATGGAAGACCACTCGTTACTTTCGAAAATGTTGACCCGCAGTTAATCTTTCATGATTCATATAAATATCACCTTTATGGGAAAGAAATTTTACCTTCTAAAGCAGCTTTCTCCAACAATCCTCTGTTCTTGGACTTTATAATTAGAATTATAAGTAGAAAATCTACAGTCTAACGCTAGGTCTAACACCCCTAGTAGACTTGAACATTGTCATAAAAACAAAACCTAAAAAGTCTTTACTCAAAAACTAAGCCTACAAATCTCTAGATTCAAAAAATTATTATGAACAAAAATACAATAAAATTTACCCTTCAATGACAGAGCTAATGTCCTCTTACACTTGAGCAATACCATGAAATGCTCGGAATAACTATCCTGTAACGCCATGTCCAACAACCCTTAGGATTGAACACTACCAGCAAAATAAACAATGAACTGCCAAATACATATATTATGGACTTTAATTTATAGGAAAAATTTCTTCACAAACAGCAAATATGAGAATACTATAAACAGCCCTTCATTTGTTTGCTTATTCATTATAAACCCAAACAAAAAATTGTATAATTAATAAATCCACTTGTTAAAAGAATGCACGATATACTGTTTACTTTGTTTGTATCTTGTTAAGAACAAAGCTACATAATGCGCTATCTGTGCTGTGCCCTCCACAAGTAATGAAACCGGTTTTAGCGTTATATGCCTTCAGAGTTACCGCTGTGCCACAGGAGAGGGCATACTGTTTGTGCAGTTTATATAATGTTTATAATGAGAAATCCTTTATGTTCTACGAATTTGACTGGTTAAAAATGGGGCGTTTATATAACATTACAGTCTATTTTTAGTGTTCACATCAAAGAACTAAATATAATAGGAAATATACGATGGAATAGATAATATGTTTCGCCATATAAAATTTTCTACTATGAACAATAATCCCACATCACCAGGTTTTTTCATACGTACTACATCACCAAGCCATATCCGACCAGCTAATTATATTGAAGGAATTATATTTAAACTAAGATTGTGAATTTTAATTGGTTCGCGGAAAACTCTTATCAATAGCGCATGAATGGTACTTTTTTCTTATCATATCTTTGTGACAATCTAAATGTCTCTCACAGTAGCAATAGTATATTTATAACAAGAAGAAGAAGAAGAAAAATTGCACAAGCGGCCAATTGCGGAAATGAGGTATCAATTCCTGGGAATCGTTCACAGTTTGGTAGGTCACCATCTGTCTGGAAGGTTTTGATAAACAATGATTGGTCTACGGTTCATTATAGTGGAAGAAATCTAAAAATACATTACTCTGGAGACAACAACTCCAAAAATTGTTGTTGTGTTTAAAGTTGCTTGCCTTCATCAGTCTAGATTTATGGTGTCACGATGTGCCATATGAAGGATTAACTAATTAATCTATCACCCAGTGTTCCGGACATATCACATCCAGGGCGAATTAATAATCCAGTCTTACGATGTTATAAGGTGTCATACAATGGACGAGCCAATTACTCAGTAATCCATCAGTTTTGCTATATCAAGTCCAATGCAAGTTAATTAAGCACTAACCCAGTACATCTGGCTGATCACATCAAAGACGAATTAATTAATAAATAATCCAGTCTTATGGTGTGTCATGCAAATGATGTACCAATTAATCAATAATCCACCGTTTCTCATATATCACATCCAGAGCAAATTTATTAAATAATAAATAAGTGTTTTTTGCTAGTCACATTCAGGGTGAACTAATTAATCAATAATACATGCTTACGAAACTAGATTACTGATTTGTTATATTATTATTATTTATCTAAAGTATAAAAACAGCATGATTACAATTTGTGAAAGATTATCTATCTATTACGTTTTGTAACTTTCAAGTAACAAATCTCTCTCTGTTGTTTAATACACACACAAACACTTTAATTTCGTAGTTGAATACTCTTACTTCCAGATAACAGTCTAAATAAACCATGGAATTAAGTTTGAAAACGGCTTAAATGGGTATTGAAGACAACTTTATTACAAGTTTGACATAGTAACAAACGTACAACGTTTCTACAAGGTTTTCTTCATTGCCTATTCAAGCTATCTTCATACTTTATTGTCTCAAAAAAAAAAGTGGCCCGGCATGGCCAGGTGGTTAGGGTACTCGACTCGCAATCTGCGAGTCGTGGGTTCGAATCCCCGTCACACCTTTTTAGCCGTGGAAGCGTTATAATGTGACGGTCAATCCCACTATTCGTTGGTAAAAGAGTAGCCCAAAATTTGGCGGTGGGTGGTGATGACTAGCTGCCATCCCTCTAGTCTTACACTGCAAAATTAGGGACGGCTAACGCAGATAGCCCTGGTGTTGCTTTGCGTGAAAGTAAAAAAAACAAGAATGTGTCGAAATTAGTTTCTCTGATATCAGACTTCTGACAGTTTGTTCCGTTTACTGTGGTTTTTTCACACTCACAAATCTTTAATTGCACTTTATTTTCAACCATACACGCCGCAGTAAAGTTATCAGTTAGAACTGTAACATTAAACGTCTTATGTAATTTATATTAACTTCAAATCAGCACATGCTATCTACTCACGCCGAAACTAAAGATCAACCAGATCAACCTGGTAATGGGTATAGCGAACTAAATATATTTTTCTTACATTCTGACTTGTATGGATTAAAATACTAGGTCATCAAGAAATTGATGCCGCTTTTTTTAGGTGAAAAAACTCGAACAATATTATATATCAAAATAAAACATTTATAAAATGAAATAGTCTCCAACCTTATCGGTGATGCTTTTCCAACTTACAATCAGGTTGTTAATGCCTTGATTTAAGAAATCTCTTGGCTTAGAAGCAAAAAACATGTCGATGTCCTCATTAACACCTTGTACATTTGCATACGTTTTCCCATTAAGATGGTGTTGCA
>NW_013665778.1:552908-557345 GCF_000517525.1 Limulus polyphemus | reverse complement strand
GCGTCAACCGTGCCACATGTGAACGTGCATTGTCGTGGAGAAGAATAACACCTTTCCGATTGACGAGTGAAGGGCTTAATTTAAACGTTTCAGTTGCTGACTATAGATCTCTGCATTGGCAGTTCGCTGTGGATTGAAGAGTTCGAAATGAATTACTCCTCTGATGTCCCACCAAATGCAAAGCGTCACTTTCTGCAGATGGATTCCAGGTTTTGGAGTCGGAAGTGGTTTTTGTGTAGAACTGAGCCATTGTTTTTGGCGTTTATTATTCGCATAGAGAATCCATTTTTCATCACCGGTGACAATTCTATCCAAAAATGGTTCACGCGCATTACTCGCCAGAATAGACGAAGCAATGTCCACGATTGGACACGATGATCATCGGAGAGTTCGTGACACCCAAACACCTTATTTATGGAGTTTTCCCATATTCTTTATATTGTTTCATGAGAGACATGCAATTTCAGGGCCATTTCACGAGTGTGTTGCCTTGGGTCAGACTCAACAAGCGTCTTCAGAGCATCAATATCAATTCCAACATGTCGGCCCCTGCCATCATAGTTTCTGAAGCTAAAGTCACCTGAACGAAATTTGCTGAACCATCGTTGACACTTATCAACGTTCAAAACATTTCCACAAACTTCTTTGTTATTATTTATGGCTACAGAGGCGTCGTTTCCTTCTTGTATTCAAACAGCATTACATGCCGAATGTGTATTTCGTCGTGTGCCATCACTATAAGGGATTAGAGTTTACTAAACTATACACATTATACAGGCTACACTGGCGTACCGTTTACGCGGTTCGTTTAACTATTATACGTGATGCACGAAAGTGTCCCAAAACGCGACATTAATTTCTTGCAGACCTAATATATTGTTTCATCAAATGAATTTCCTGTTGCTATTGGGTGTGTTTTTTCATTCTCATGGAAGGTGATCTAATGGATAGCCTCCTAGACTGTGAATCTCAGGGATCATAGGGCGCATCCCGTTCCCATAAACACGTTCCGCACTCTGAGATCGCGAGTGCACTAAGAGAATGACGGTCAGACAAGAATAAACAAAGATATGACTTGTTTCCTTCTAGTCTATCGTTTCAAAATTATTGAGGGCTGTCCGCAGATAGCCCTTGTATAGCTTTACACAATAGTTCTAAACAAACAAACACTCTCGTGGTGGGTCTAACATACTTTTGCGCAACACAAAAATTACCAATTTTTTCATTTCACAGATTTCAATATTTTCTCCCATAGAAAGTGGTATTTTTCTCAAACCAAGAATACTTGGAGGAATAAAAGTTCAATTGCCCTTAGACTGCTTTATCACAGACGTTATGCACTTGACATGTTTGTTATTTTTCGGTGACAGGAACATGCAGGTAAACATCTACATTATTTAAGAGTAAACTTCCAAAATATTAAATCCACAGTCAAGCGTGACGTAGGATGAACTAACTGGTCTTAAGATGAATGTTTACCATAAACTAACATTTTTCAAAATTATATGCATATTTTGGTAGTTTTGTACCTACTGATGGTTTCAAAATACTGGTTACGATTCTGATTAATGGGAGGCACAGAATTGTGAACAGTTACACTTTATTAAATGGAGGAATAACAAGGCTTCTTAGGGTTTCGAAATTAAATTAATTTTACACCAGTTTTATTGATAACACATTCTATAATCATGTAAATGAAGTTATTACATCCCAGGTCCTCACTGGAGTCTACAGTCCCAAAGAAACCAGTAATTAAAGTTTTAAATAAACAGGACAAACTTCTCGTAAAGAAAACGTTAGCTATTCTAGTGGGCAGATTACATTCACAGGTTCAAATTAGATGCATCTTGAAACACATTTTTTAAATAAATGGTTTATTTAGAATTCAGGATCTCATTCCCAAGTGAAATTGATTACTTGTCATGTCTTGCTGCTCAAAGGAACGTGTTGGACCCATCACCAAGTGGCTATCCACGAAAATAACAATAAGAGACCGGAAAATGCAATATTATCGAGAGCTTAGTTAAGCATTTGCAAGCGCTTCTGTTATAGTATTACCAAATAGAGAAATAGAAGTAATATTTTCTATTTCTCTTGTATTACGACAATTTGTAATTGTAACTTTTTGGGGTATAATTCTTTATTTGTGTTTTTCAGATGGAAATGAATAATAAAAAATTTGTTAAGAAGCGGTAAGAAAGGGATAAGTATGTTTTTGTATGTTTTTGTTTTCCTCCATACAGCCCATTTCCAAGAAGATATTGATACCATCCTTCATGAGCATGCCAGACTTATAAGTTAGTTTTAACTCCTTTATCTTGCCCCCCCCCCCCCCAGTGGTACGGCGGTATGTCTGCGGACTTACAACGTTAGAATCCGGGTTTCGATACCCGTGGTGGGCAGAGCACAGATAGCCCATTGTGTAGCTTTGTGTTTAATTACAAACAAACAAACAAACAAAAACTCCTTTCTCTAAACTGAATTTTCTTTAAGAATTAAAAATGAAACGATTGCAACACGATTGACTAACGATTAGGTGTGTAGTGAATCTAATATTCTTAATCTGATGATAACTTAACCAGATCGAAACGCTGTTACTTCTTTTGTGTTTAAAAAAGTTTTCAATACCCATATCAGCCATCTCTACTATATATTTACTTCAAGTTGGTTTCCCTGACATCATGAAAAGACTGTAAAGCATTACAGAGGCATATCAAAAAAGAAAGGATAAATAAATAAGCAAGAAAATTTTGTACTTTGATTTTATATTAGATTAGTATTGTAGGAAATTGCTAGTTATACGACATAGATTTTTTGTTAAAATATTCAAAACATTATCTTCATTTTAACCTATGCTACTCTATGTTGTTATTTGATACTTGATTTTATACAGAGCACTTTGTGCTGAGGTTACAGATGAGTAATACTTCAATGTAAGTCACTGATTTTCAAAGGGACATTCATATCTACATTCACCTTTCTCTTGTCATTAAAGGCTTGTTTACCACATTGAAACTTTTACATGGAATTAACAATGTCTTTATCTATTGATAATTGTTTTACTCTGTTTCACTCGAACTCCAGATGAGTAACATGTTTTAAACATTAGAAGATGTAGGTTGTTTCTGATTAAGAAATTAGCACACATGATCACATACAAAAGTTGTAATGGTTTGGCTTCGTTCGGAAAGGAAAGAGTTATTGTGTGTGTGTGTGTGTGTGTGTGCATCGTACCTCTTAAAAGGTTTGTAGTAGTTTAACAAGTGATCTTCATTGTTTTATGTTATTTTTACATAGCTTATCATCCTAAAGTTAGCCTTAAACCGTCAGAATTCAATTTATATTAAAGTTCTCCTCAAATTCGGAGCTTTTTTCTTACACAAAAAAAGTCTAACTAGTAAATAATTTAATGTTTTACGTCCGCACAAGGTTTATCAATCAATAATCTAATGTTAAGCGTATCATATAAAGGATAAACCAATTAATGTATTATTTCCTGACGTGTCACAACGGATAAGTTAATTAATCAACAATGAAGTATTATGCTATGTGGTGAAGCACGTGGGATAAGGTTATCATTCGAAATTCTGTTGCTATAAGTTTATCAATTAACAATCAAGTGATACGATAATATGACGTGTTACACACATAACTTAACCAAAAATTGCGTACTACTATGATTTGATGTGCCATATACAGAATGCAAGAAATTAGCAATGGAGCATTATGGTAATCTGACATGTTACATATAAAATATAATAATCTGACGTCTCTCGTCAGGGATGCGTTAATTTACCAACATTCAAATAATAAAATGATAAGACGTTTTATTCTCGGGATGATAAACGCGATATTTAGTTAGATTCCCCATTTTACAGAATAGTTTACTATATTAAATTGAACAAATATTCAGAGTTCAGTTAAATTCCTAAATCTCAGAAAACCAGTGTTGATTCATGACACTTTAATAACCCATTCAAAATCAACACCCAAACAAACCATGTTTAGTTTAAGTCACTGTGACAGCTAATTTAAAAATTAATATTAACAATCAATGATGGTTTACGTCACTGTGACAGCTAATGGAAAAATCAACGTTAATAATCAATGATGGTTTACGTCACTGTGACAGCTAATAGAAAAATCAACGTTAACAATCAATGGCGGTTTACGTCACTGTTACAGCTAACGGAAAATCAACACTAACAATCAATGACAGTTTATGCCACTATGACAGATAACAGAAAATAAACACTAAAAATCATTGAACGTTTACGTAACTTTGACAGTTAACAGAAAATAAACACTAACAATCAATGAACGTTTACGTCACTGTGACAGCTAACAGAAAATCAACACTAAAAATCAATGAACGTTTACGTCACTGTGACAGCTAACAGAAAATAAACATTAATAATCAATGACGGTTTACGTCAC
>NW_013665778.1:539833-552008 GCF_000517525.1 Limulus polyphemus | reverse complement strand
CGTAACTTTAACAGTTAACAGAAAATAAACACTAACAATCAATGAACGTTTACGTCACTGTGACAGCTAACAGAAAATCAACATTAAAAATCAATGAACGCTTACGTCACTGTGACAGCTAACAGAAGATAAACACTAACAATCAATGAACGTTTACGTCACTGTGACAGCTAACAGAAAATAAACATTAATAATCAATGACGGTTTACGTCACTGTGACAGTTAATAGAAAAATCAACGTTAATAATCAATGACAGTTTACGTCACTGTGACAGCTAATAGAAAAATCAACGTTAATAATCAATGACGGTTTACGTCACTGTGACAGCTAATAGAAAAATCAATGTTAACAATCAATGACGGTTTACGTCACTTTAACAACTAAGAGAAAGTCAACGTTAACAATCAATGATGGTTTACGTCACTAACAACTTACAGAAAATCAACATTAACAATCAATGATGGTTTGTCACTGGGTGAAACAATATAGCTCAAGATTGCTTGGACGAGACCTAATAGAGTTTAGGGAATCAATGCACTGTAATCAAAGGACAGTTTACTACTTTCTGAAAGACAGGCGAATTTGGTTAATGAAGTGAAGGGCGGTCGAAAATAAAAACATTTTCTTTAGTATATTAATTCAGGCAAACAAGGGTAAACAGACAGCATACGTATTCTCTTCTTAAAGTTTATCTAAATATTGATTAGATAGACATTTTTATGAGTACGAAATTCCATAAGTTTATATAATTAAGGATTGAGTCATGCAACAAATTAGTTAGCGATTTCCACAACACCTTGTCACAAAGTATTAACTATAAATTCATCAATGTTAATTTTTTCTTTAGTCTAAATTTTGAAAATGATTTTCTCATGCATCAGTACAATGGAACTGTTTCAGTTTCAAACACCTCAGAATGAACCTAAAACACAAACAATTTCATATAGAAACAAGACGAAGTTTTAAGAACGTAGAAAATATAAAGGTTTGGTTAAATACACAAACTTGACTAAGGTGAAATTAATACAAAAGAAGGAAATTATATTTTCTTTGACTTATATAAAAACCGTACAAAACAAAAACACAAAAACTTAAGGACTTTCACAACGCAATCTCTTTAAAGAGAGAGAGATATGGTCATACTAAGAAGCTTAAATGAAGTATTTGTTTGTGTATTGTATGGAAGTTTCGTTTTAAGCAGCTAATTAAAATTGTCAAAAATAATGTCTCACTGTCAGATATGAAAATTAAAATGTACAAAAACAACAAGTTTCAATTTCAAAAATGGCATACTTTGAAATTGGCTTTGACATTCAAAACTTCATTTAATGATTAACTTAATTGACTAATTTACCGTGATTTGTTCCCTATGCTGATAAGTCACAACAGACTTGAGAACATGGCGCCGCTAATATGAGACATATAATTAGTACAACGATAGTTTTAAGTCTCAAAATCAACAAAATAACTTTGGCATTTCTGAAAAACAAGTAAATAGTATTTTGCGTAATCCCATTGCTACGTTACACTCGATTCAAGTTGTTTGTGATAGCATGCCTTTTCTACAGAACGCGCGACTTTTGACATTTCATTTATGTGTATCTAAATGTGTTTATCAACTTAATCAGGTTCACATGAAGTTCTTACAAGCTTTAATCTCTCTTAAGCAAAGAGTCTATCTACATGCAATTTATGTGACTGACTTTAAGACGGGAAGGTTTGAATCATCTATATATATATATATATATATATTAACAAGCTTTTTTTTTTCTTTTTGTCAGTAGAGCAAATTTTCTGCAAAGCTTTACATAAATATTTCCGGGAATCTGATAAGCCATCTTTTTTAATTGCAATAGATTGAAAGGTGCAGAATCTGAACTTTAAACAAATCGAATTTTTTAAAGTTTATTATTAAAAAATTAGTTTTGTGTAAATAGAATTTCTTAATATATTTCATCTTTCATTTGGTGTGTTGATTTCTTTATCAATCTCTACGTTATCGTACCTATCTCCCTCTGCACATTTCTCCCACTGCAAAAAATATATTAGCCATATTCAAATAGATTACATACTTATAAAACTTTGTTGAAAATCTTAAGACTCGAAAGCCATTCTTCATATTACACACACACACACGTATATATAATACAAGCCTTAAACAAAATGAATAAAACTAGGAATTTGTAAACCATTAAATATTTTATGTCTAAAATTAATTGCCAAATACTATTGGGTTGACTTTTCTCAAAACTTTATAGACTATTAACATTTAATCTATATCTCACTTTATCTAAAAGTAGATGTTTTACATGATCATGTTGAATATTAATTGTTTAACTATTTTAATTAATGCCCGTATTTTAGGAAGATTAAGTTGATATATTTTTCGAAAAAAAAATAATACATATATTCATGCTAGATTAAAAATGTTTTCTAGATTACTACAAAATTATTCAAAATCTTTTTTTTTTCTTTTACCTCTTACTATATTTGTTAGAAAACTATCTCAAAAATTAGCAATACAGTTATTATTACTTAAATTTCAAACAGTAGCATTATTGAAACCTTGAGATAATCCATAAGGATAGAACATTTTTAACTTCAGGATATAAAATGTTTACGTTTTAGTCCGTTAGTTTCTTCATAAAACATTTTGAAATAGTTATAAAAAAAGTAATTGGGTGAACTCTAAAATGTTTTAATTCTATGGAATTTATTACTTTTATTTTTACTTTGAGATCTATGCATATATACGGGTATATGTAGTGGATTTGAAGCAGTTAGTCAATTGTACCATCCGCCAACTTATGGACTACTATTTTCTGACCGTCACTCTTACAGTGCAACCAGGAATTTAAAGTGCGGAGCTAGTTTAGTTTTTCAGCAGTTGTATGCGAACCATGAATCTTCGGATTCATAATATGGGCACTCTTATCATTAAGCCACGCCTGATCCAGAGAAAGAGAGAGAGAAAAGAAGAGCTAAAAATATTTTAGCGCCAATGCTATAGTGATGCACCAAAATGAACAAAAACACAGAATTAGAATATTCTCTTCGAAGGTCATGGATAGCAGGTGGTTTTATAATGGGTGACACTTTGGGAGAACGTTTCAACACACTTTCGTAGGTGTTTTAATCTGACCAAGAGTTGAAGAAGATCAACGAAGTGCATCAAAACCTTCCAACAGAATTAGAATATTTTACCTCTAAATTTAAAGTTTTATGGTTGCTACGCCAATGTCTACGAATATATACACACACATACATATGAGGCACAGAGTTATTACCCACTGAGCTTTATATATGTATATACCCATTATATGTAATAATAATTAACCAGCTATATTTGGATCTTCTAAAACATATATATAGTAATTTCCACTTAGATACGTGATTATAATTCCAATATTGTTTTACATATTATATAAGTAATATATCGATTACAAATATTTTGCTAAAGTTTTCTTAGGCCAAATATGACGACATCCAACAGGCATGAAGTGGGAACAAAATTGATACAAAGCTTTGTAATTTTATATTAGAACCGAGTACCGTTTCTCCTAGTTTCCCAACAGCGAGTATAGAAATAACACAGGATCAGAATAGTGAAGTATTCGAAAACTTCTACGTATGATTCAGAGAAAAACATTCGTTCCTGATACCGTAGTGGAAACATGTTTCTGTCGTCTCTATAAACGTCAAAACACTTTTTTTTTCAGAGTGCACGAGAGCACGGAGGGGGAGATCGTGCGCTACGTACAACAGACATTTCTTTGTTCACCATCAAGAAACTCCTATTTCCGTTTCATGCCTTAACGCGCCATTAAGCCTATCCGTCTATCTCACGCTGTAAGCTTTCTTGAAAAGTAGGATTCAAAGCGGTACAGGAACATAATTTATCTTAACATGCCTACCTCGCACGTTTAAACATGCCTTGTGAGCAGAACTTCGTTGTACAAAGGACCTAGTGATAGTCGTAGTCTACAACAAATTTTTGACATTGTGTCTCGACAAGCGTTTTTCAATAGGAACAGTATCACTCGTCATTAAAATACTTCTGAATAAAACCGCTGTGTTTATGTCCTCCGCTGACCCGTAAGTTCTAAAACCTTCTAGAGTGATTGATGTTATATGGCTCAAAGTATGGTTTGTGTGGGCTGATTAGGGGCCAATATAATAAAAGAACCACAACTGACAAAAAAAAGAACAGACTACCCTTCACTTCAGATGGGATGTTTTAATATTGTATATGTGTTTACTGACTTGATGAAACTAGATCTAACAACCACGTGCCTAAATAGTTCTATTGAGGCAGAAGGTGTTAGAGGAAGATTTTTTGTACCTCATCTTGTGAGAAAACTTTTTGTTTTGACAGAAAACTCAAAACATGACAATATTCTACATCTCAACATTCATCCGTTATGCTATATGTATACATGTTAATTCATAATTAATATTTAATCTTCGGTTCTCGGAATTATTAGTATGCAATATTAAATAAGAAGTTACTACACTTATATTAAGTAGACAAGTCCTGTTTCAATTACATTTCATAAAAACTACAATATTACTATATCTAGTATAATAAACAAACGAATTCCTATGAAAGAAAAACAAACAATAAACTACTGAATCGTTAATATTAAAAACTTATGACTTCGAGAAGATATCATAATAAAAACATTATAAGGCTTTTTTATTTAATTGTTAAACAACGGATTAATTTGAATTACTAAACAAAATATAAAAACAACAATATTTAGACCGTAACAGATACCTGCCTTCACTATTTGTACACGCACACTTTCGAGTCTTGCAATGCGGGTTACGTAAGACTTATTTATGGTATACGTCTAAGATACCCTCAAAGACTATACCTAATTAAAGAAACTTGTAAAGATACTTATAGAAGGTCAATGATTCTTTTTAAATAACTGATCAAGATTAAAAAGACAGGTCAGAGACTTCCAACGTAGAAGCATAGCCGACCGTAATTTAGAACTGACGACCATAGGGAGGGTAACCACTTAGAGCATAGCCGACCGTAATTTAGAACTGACGACCATAGGGAGGGTAACCACTTAGTAGCACTCGCCATTTACACAGATACTCGATCTTAATCGAATAGAAGGATATTCTTTAACTTCTATAACACTCCCACACCTGAAAGTGTGAAGCATGTTCAAAGATATGTTGCGGGCTCGAACCTTGGACTTCTAGATCCGCAGCACGGCACACTAACCACTAGGCCACGCTTCATCCGTTCAAATTAATTACAATAGTTTTATAAGGTTTTGAAAGTACACCATTAAGTTCTTTATTAATAAATTATTTTAGCTTATCAAGTGAAAAACTCTGTTTAGTCCTACTTGCATGATGTAAAGGATAATATTCAATTAACAGTAAAATCTAAGATATTCCAAGGTAACCATAGTAGTGACCTTTAAAACAGAAAAAAAAACAATCTACTTACTTCCAAAGTAGAAAAGAAACAACCAAGATGGCGACAAATACCACAGAAGAGCAGACAGCAATAACAGGAAGAGACGGAAAGGTAGGATGTGTGTATTCAGCCCCTAGTGGTCGAACATCACAGTACTGTAGGTCGGAATTTTGGCCTTGGCACAGCTGGAAGGAAGGAGAAGCAGGAGGAGGTGGAATCAAGAACTGAGGGGGAGGAGGTCTTGGACAGTCACAGTTGTCGTACTGCTCATCTTCTCCACTCCAGTATGGATTTAAATCTATGTATCCGTTATTCTCGGGGTCCATGGTTTAACAGGAAAGACGAAATCTGTGGAATTGAAAAAAAGAATTCATTATAATCATTTACTTGCTGCTAAATAGTATGCAGTACAAAATAAATGTAGTACAAAGTTAATTAATCTGATAAATTTAATATTCGCAACTTATATATATATATTCGCTTTTAAAGTTTTGAGCTAGAAAGGAGTGAAATGTCACAAGTCCACTCTCCTCCCGATGTAACTAACTACCATGGTCTTGGAAAGTGAATTGCATCCAGGAATTTGTTTGGCCGTTGAACCAAATATGCAAAAATAAAACAATTATTGGACACAATCATTTTTAACTAAGCAAAATGTGATTTTTTTTCTATTATTTTTGTCTTATTTCTCTCTACTACCATACAAAATCGAAGTAACCCACGTTCTTTAAAGCGCATTCTGCTCGCAAACAGAAATGGAGAGAGAGAGAGAAAAGCCCGACTGGACCACCCCCCCCCCCTGTCACCCTGCATATTTGCAGTAACAATGTTCTTACTGGAATAAACATAGGATTTCTATAGAGAGGATTGAGTAAGTTATATTAAAACAATTTTGTATGTGCAAATCAGCAAGTCACGTGATAATCACTGCCAATATAAAGACACGCTTAAACAACCTGTATTAAAAATATTTTGATTTTTGATGGTAAGGTAATGCCACCAAAAATTGATTTATTTGGGGAAGGGTACGTACAGCCATTTTCAACACAAAATATTCATACACTCAGATCATAAAAGATATGTTCAGAACGAGGGTTTAGAATTTCCAAAATAGGGATATCCCTTTCACTTAACGGCATTGGAAAAACAAATGAGAGTGGATCAACTTGGGGCAGCCATGACCGTTCAGAAAGAGACCTGTAACAACTCATACTCCAACCGAGGCACGCAAGGTTCGGCGTCTTGTAGCATACACCTCAAGCAGCTTGTCAAAGAAACGGCTATTCATGTTATTCCATAAGAAAACACATCTGTCAAATCGCCAGAAGTAGTGGTTATGTATTTCTGTGTAATCTGACTGTTGAAATGTGCATAGGAAACAGTTCCTCGTATAGATGGTATATAGAAAGCACCAGGGAGAAATGATGTGCTTTGGCCATGACAGATTTACGACAACACTTTTTTTGCAAGAGAAACTACACTGCCTGGCTATTGTCAAAATGCACGGTCGTAAGATAATGCATGACCGAACGACATGGTTATGCTTATAAATTTGTTTTAATATAACAACGTACTCAACCCTCTGTATTTAAATTTTTTTAATGTTCTGCTCGTATAATAACTTAAAGATCAAAATATATTTTTCATTCTTAGGGATTAAAGGGTAATTTCAAAGACGTTATTTCAATTATAACTTCTGTAATACTGAATGTTGAATGTGAAAATTGAACAAATAACAAGGTCACGACCATTATATACTGAGCATTAAAAATGCATTACGAAATCAATCGTATAGCATATGATTGTATTTCGTTAGTCATAACTACTGATTGTTTATCAATAGTTCTGTGTCTTTGTTTTTGTATATGATTGTAAAATACAAGTTATGCCCACAACAAGAGGTGTTCAGATACCGGTAACTTGTGTGAAGATTTCGTGCCTACTTTTGTTGGGTAGATAGACACTTCGAACAAACCACAAACTTCTCTGTACCCCGAAAAAAATCCATCATGTTAATGGGTAATAAAGATAGCCAAAACAATACCCTTTCACGTTCTCTCGGAATTGAGGAAATTATGACTAACCATTTTCCATCATGGAAGATTTAAAAAAAACACACTAGAGAATTAGACGTTACTATTTATTTCTACATTTAAAATTCATATTTGATAACTCTTAACATCAAGTACCTAATACCATATTGGACGGCATGTGCACTTTGACTCTTACACGTACACATAGGGTTAAATTGTGTTTCATGGGGATGGCGAGAAGGTGTGTGTGCGTCGTTCGCTCTGCAAATATAGCGATCAGCAAAGGAACGCGAGCCATTAAACATCCCTTGTTCAGTGTCGGCTTCACCGAAGTAATATGGAAATGGCAGTTCGTCTCGAGCCGTTCGTTCGACTAGTTACCAACTTAAATCTACCTGTGAGGTTACCTCCCGAGTTCCTTTATCAGAATTCATTGAAAATTTGATTCAACCAGTTTCTCACAACAATTTAGAAGGTCAATACACTAAACAAACATACGAACAACTCAGTTTTATATATATACAAATACATAATTCTCCCTAATCCCGGATTCACGCAAGGGCTGACGAGACAACAGCTCCGGAAGCTTTGGAGTTTGTTTGTTTATTTGTTTGAAGTTAAGCACAAAGCTACATAATGGGCTATCTGTGCTCTGCCCACCACGGGTATCGAAACCCGGATTCTAGCGTTGTAAGTCCGCAGATATACCGCTGTGCCACTGGGGGGCGGCTTTGGAGTCCCTACAGACCTTGAACAAAAATTAAAAAATATATACAGTTCCATTAGTGGGCCCCTAAAAGTACATTAGCCCCTGGTTCCACATAAAGGCTTAATCCGGCCACTTATTTCCGTAAAATGCAATATGTAATGAATACAGTTTTGCACCAACATTTCTTGAGGTTCTAATGAAGATTTGGTCACTGATAATTATTGACTCTGATCTGTATATATATATATATATATATATATATATATATATACAATATAATAATACGTTATTTATTTTATTTACGTTAGTGTAGAGAGTAAGAATGTTACAATAACATGGAGTTAACTAGATTGAACTGGAATTTCTTTAATTTTAATTTCGAACTATGTTATTTTGTTAATAATTCAATACTTATTTTTACTGCTAAAGAAGAATATACAATTATCCAAAAGCGCTCGAGTTTCTGAGCTTTTTGAAATCTGCTTGATTTCTTTTTGGTGATCCTTTGTACTAATTCTTTCATGACGCACGACATTCAAAATAATAGCATATACTAACAAGTGTTCAAGTTAACGTAGTATTACGTTCAGGTCGATGAGAATAGGTGTTTAGCCACCTCGAAGCTACAATGTTTTCTTATTCGTATAACAGATTTTGTTTATCTGTAGTTTTCGTGCAAAGCCTCTCTAATTTTGAACTGATACACTAAAGGCAAGGCAGTTAATCAACATCACTCACCGTCAACTTTTGTCAGGGTGAACAGTGGGATTTGAACGTCAGTCTTATGACGAAGCACACTTACGGATAACACGTCCGGAGAAAAACCTCAGGAAAATTAAATATAGATTAAATATTGTAATAATCTGTTTGAAGATAAATTTTTCTTTCAGAAACTAAATATTCTTGTGTAAAAGTTATAGACACATATTTCGTTTTGTAATGATAAAAAAAAACTATCTGAGCTCTACTCACCGCGGGTATCGAAACAGGATTTTTAGCATTATAAGCCCTAAGACTGAACCATCGAATGGCACTTAAGAATAGAAAGCTACAATATAAATTGTCAAACAACTGTCAAATATATCTTCCAAAACAAACAGAAATAAAAACAAATATACTAATATACAACATACATTTGTTGAATAAAATAACTTATTCAGGGCAAACAAGATTTAAATACGCGAAACAGCAACATTGATGACAATATACGAGTATGCTGTTTGTACGGACTAATTATCATAAAACATGAGTGTTTGTTATATAATGACAGTAAAACAAGCAAACTTACGTATATAATGTCATACGATCTGCAAACACTAAAGTACCACAATAGTAGTAAAAGAACAAAAGAATTAAAATAAGAAGTCATTAAAACTATAAATTAAAACCAGAAAATTCTAAAGCCATGAATTGTTTTTTTGTGGACGTATCTATGACGATGCCCCTTTTCATATTCTACTTAATATTAATTAAAAATTTATATTAAAAATATACATTTGTACTTTTAATTATAATCAACCTCCGACCATAAATCAATTTTGTTTATATTTATTATGTAAAATATGAAGACTGATCGACTATCAACGAAACTGCCATGTGAAAACTTTAAACTTGTTTCTAGAAGTTTGTTTGTTTTTGACACAAAATACACAATAAGCACCGCGTGAGGTCCATATCTACAAGAGACTCACAAGTAAAAATAAAAGCTAGGTATAACATGTTGCTAAGTAGTAATTTACTAAAAAAAGTGTTAGAAAGGTTTAGACAAAGATTAGGGCAAGATTTTTTTTACCCACAATCCATTGTATTTTAGATAATAACAGTGGTGCCTCACGTACGTGAAGTGTTAACACACTACATTATCAGTTACGAAAACAATGAACGTACGCTGGAAAATAAATCAACCATATTTTTAAAAGATATTTCGTTATCAAATATATTTCTAACAAACATAATTCTTACTCTCATTTGTGTCTATATTTAACATAATTCGCCCACAAAATTTATGTTAAACAGAAACATGAATTACTTACTGGCAGTATCAGCATCATTCAAATATATAAGATGCTTTTCAAGATGCCGATTGTTGACTAACCTATTTCCCGAATATACTTAAAATCAATAGATGGTTGTTACTCTTATCGTGACACACCCAGACTGTTCTTTGTTGGTGATGAAGGTGGAGATTCTCATTAACACAAATATCATGTTCTCTACTTTTGACTCTATTTTAACACCACAAATTTGACTTCCAGACAAAGATAAAAGGTTTTTAAAGAAAGCACTATCGCAACCTGTCCATGAAGATTATAGGCTATACTTATTGGTCCAAATTTCACGACAAAGAAAAAAAAAAGAAATATATTGAGAAACAGAATCAAATTCAAACAATTATAAAAAATCCTTTATCCACACATCAACATTTACTCGTCAAAATAACACGAACCTTAACTGGTAATAAAAGTGTTATTTATATAAAAGAAAAAAAAGTCGTCAACGTCAGACAAGGGAGAATTATTGATTATTAAAGAATTGTTTTTGCTGACAAGAAAAAAAGCTAGTTAAATTTACATTTATTTTCAAAATGTGCAATATTTTCACAAATAAGGAATGTATTTACAGGTTAAAAAGCATTTCATGAAAATAAAATCATAAATCAGAAAGGGATCTTATAAAAATAAAGTAAACGTCTGCTGAATCATTTGTTTCTGAAAAATGAGTTATTGTCCTTCAGCTTCAGAAGGAAGAAAGCTTGCCACACCCAAACTTATTAGACAACGTCATTTCATATTAACAGTAAATAGGAACATGCATATCGAGGTTATTGGCTTGCGCGTAGTTAAAGTTATTCGGGTTTATTTTTAAAATATTGGTCATTAACCATTGAACATAAGACAGATTATGTAATTACAGGGCAACATGTGCTTGTACTTTTCAGAATTCCTAACTATTTATAACGTTACTATGTCAGAAGTATACTCAAACACGAATCATATACTTGAGTGTTCAAGTCACTCCTTCACTTAAACAATCGAATTATAGTGTAATCAAACAGAACGATAGTTTTGTGCCAAAAGAAATAAAAAAGAAAAAACTACTAAAGTAATGTCTGTTTACACAGTTTACTCATTATGCATAAAATATAAATGCTTATTACTCTTCTCCAGAATTAAAAATAGCGGATGTTTTTATTTAACCTGAACGAAATGCGTATATAGAACAGATCTGCAAAGTGTCATTCGCTAGCTTTACCTACTATTGATTCTAGAGCCATGTGAAGTTTTCCAGAAACTTTCAATACCTCCAATCTTTGTTCAGCAACAAAGAAAGATATAAACGCAAACATTATTTTTTCAGTGGTATGAACATGAATGTTTAGTGTGTACACTTTTGCAGATTTTGTTTGTCAAACAAGTAAAATCTGCTTCAAAACAGCTTATCAAAATAAATTGCATTTCGTCGCTGTAGGAAGCAAACAGTGAGCACCCAAGTGCAATAGCGAACGCCAGATTGAACAGGGGCCAACTTGTCCCAACTTTATCTCTCGCAAATTTTACGATTATATACTAATTCTAGCGATATCGGCAGGACGCAAGTAATCCGAAAGTCTTTTTATCTATGTTAGCTGCCTAATTATTTTTATTTCTATATAAATATT
This sequence comes from Limulus polyphemus, assembly GCF_000517525.1. Lineage (NCBI taxonomy): Eukaryota > Metazoa > Arthropoda > Merostomata > Xiphosura > Limulidae > Limulus > Limulus polyphemus. Next base: position 540,164 of record NW_013665778.1, on the reverse strand, counting down.
TATTATTGAAAGCATGTCACATCAGTTTTGAATAAAAATGAACGTTGATTAATAAATAAATTAAGTAGATTTGCAAGTTACCTAATTTTTGTGAGGAAAATTACATACCCATCTCAGCCCGACAGAGCCAGTGAATGTCTACAATTAAAAGTGAACTCTTAGTCCATAATGGATTTCTTTTTGAAGCTCCTGTGATGCACTTTAAATGTCTTAAGTTTTGCAGGTTATTTTAAGAAGATTGCTCCTACGTCTTTTTTCCCTTGAAAACACGTACAAATTTGATAAAAATGAGCAAAATCTCTGCGAGGATTTTCAGTAGCGTTTATTGTTG
>NW_013665778.1:520267-538993 GCF_000517525.1 Limulus polyphemus | reverse complement strand
ATATATATATATATATATATCTTTGGTTTTGTACTGAAGAAGACAACATATCGTTTTACGAAAACTATTTTATTTTATTTTATTTTTTTAAGTGTTACAATAAAAATTTGCATAGAGGGCGTTTTACGAGTTTAATATGAGCTCTCGTTTCTTTGTGAATTAAGTCATTTTTTAGGAGATATCACTTTAGTAGGTGCGTTCTTGTGTGTGTATTCGTATGCGTTATAAGCAGTTTTAACTTCGTTAATTTTAGTAGGTTACTAAAGAGTAACCTACGAGGGTAAGACATCGGTTCTTGAAGATGAATAAAAGTTTTGAATAAGAAATTAGGCAACATTTTATTATTTAACAATTTCCTTGTAAGGAATCGCTCTTGTTTAATTGCTGATATAACTAAAAACCATATTTAATAAGATTTGAAGTCACTTTAAATGACACATTTATAAATGTACCTCGATAATAAAATACACAACCTTTGTCATATTTATTCTATGAATATATATAACTTGTGAAATCACTAGCTAAGAACTCTTCACTTTACAGGTATGAATAACTGAAGATAGGGAGGAAACAGTGCGAGATAATCCACAAGTTAAATCTCAGCCTAATTATACATAACACGCCGAGACCGTTTATGAAAATACGATTTAATAATCTACACATACTGTGATAAAAAAAAAGACGTCACTTGCGGTCAGGAATAGCATCTTTGAAAATCAGCTATTAAACATTCCTGAAAGGACAATCATTTGTCAGTAATTATAACATCATTTCCAATTAGCATATCAAATTAGGAATCCTAGAACAAGTTGCTTACTACTTCAATCGTATGCCCCTAATAACCTAAATATATTACCATGACAACGATAACCTGCACAATAGTGCGTAGAAAAAAAAATATCCTACGTGAGATTATAAATAAAGTTGTTGGTTGTTTATAATTGGGATGACTATTAGGTAAAGATGAGTTAGAAAAATCAGTGGATTTAACCTGTTGAGCTTTCTGTGAAACCACATTTTACTGCCAAGTATTCAAATCTTAATTAGATTTAGCATGTAAAACCAATACTTGAATACTCACTAGTTCATATTGCTCTTTCACACTTACGTTTTACTTTGAAATACTGAAATCTTGATCAGTATTAGCGCGTAAAACCAGTACTTTAATTCTCACTGGTGTCCATAATACTATTTTACAAATGTACTAAAGAAGTTTTATAATGGTAGAAAGTTCACTTGGTTATTTATAGCTTAATTATCGCTCACTTTTGTCTAAAACGAAATTCAACTATCTTTTTTTTTCTACGTACTTTCTCCGGGTTTCAACGATGAATTCTAATAACAAAGCACTATTATTACGATAATGACACCGAGCCAAGCAGCGCTAGGGGGCCCAGATTTCCTTCAAGTTACCTTATGAGTAGTTAGTAAGAACTCCAGGCTTAGTGCCACTGTAAAGCATATTGAGTACCTGTAAAGTATGTCTCTGTGATACACCCTTCCTTTCAAACACAGCCATGTTTATGTTATATATATATGAAAAAGCGGATATAAGAAGTTATAATACACATGAACTGACCGGTACTAGTCTGTGTGAATTTTTATTTATTCTAAGAATAAATATTTGGTGCGATTTTAGCAACGAATCTTTGGATTTCACATTTGTAAGTTTCAAAGATACACCATTTACCGCAAAACATTACTTTTCTACAAGTATTTATTATCAGAATATATTATCAAAATATAATATGAGGCCGTTTCCTTCAAGATAATAACATTATAAACTGTTGCTAGAGAGTCCATGGTGTTTCTGTGGAAAAAATAAAATAATAATAGCTATATATTCATGTTAAATACATCTAAATCAAGTATCAATACACACTAAACACACGCGATTGCCCACACCAACATGATTCAAACAGATTCGGCTTAATAAAAACAAAATACTACATAAAAGCAACAAAATAAATAAAAAGAGGATGGGTAAACATGATTTCACACTACTATATTCCAAGCCTTGACAGTCACCTACTATCCCTGACCAATAGAGGATGTAGAGAAACACGCCTCATTCCCTTAGTAAAAAACATCAATGATTCACATGCGTCAAATCTGACAAATTCTGAAAGTCGTAAAGTAGCTAACAAACTGTCCGAAAATCACTTGTTCACATCTGTTTTTTTATGTGCAAACAATCAAGGAAAAGGCTGTTAAACTTTGTAAATTACATTTTAAGTATTGTGAAAAAGAAACTACAATGAAACAATTAAACTTTAGAATACATATAACCTAACAGGTTCTCTTCCACTAAGTCAGTACGATGTATAATATTCAATTCCCTGAACAGACTTCATTTACTAAACTTCAACTGAACATCGGAATGTCGAAATTCTAGCGATTTTGGGAATTTATTCGAAATATCAGAAGATCGAGTCGGGCATCTTACACCTTGACCTTAGTTTTGATCCATAATAAATGTGAAGTATTAGATACAATAAATATAAATCACAGGAAATGGATGGGCTTCAATTTCGACATCTGCTATATATCAAAGTTCCATGTACATTGTTCGACTTTTATTACACAATAACAGTACAAAGCATTCCATTTCCCTAAACATATTTTGTTTATTGAACTAATATTTTCTTTTACAGAAAAGTTGGAAAGACCCGAAATTACATTTACAGAATATTTTCGTACTTTTAAAGAATATCAGCATTACTGAACAACCTTTATTATCATCGCCTATTTAAAACACCTTCAGTAAAGGGAATTTCCAATGCTTTTCAAAACCATAAAATGACACCTCATTAGGTATCACAGATGCGAACTCAGCTTGAAAACGTTTGACTTTTATCTTACCCTGTAAAATCTTCTGTTCATATTATCACTTACTAGCACAAGTCAGATAGCAAATAATTTACCTATAGTATGAACTAGCAATAAAGCCAAATATACTGATTATTGGTGGACAGCTGAAAAATCACTTGTTATATATCTTTGATAAGTTCCGGTTTTTTTCAATACAATTGATGCATGTACTCACGTTCACTTGATATATTACTGCTTGTTAATAACTTTCGTTAATCCATTGTTACACTGCCACCTACTTTTATCGGCGATAAAAGAACACTAGATTTATTAATTCTGTACACTTTATCAAACGGCACCCTATGAACACAGAGCCGCAAATTTGTTTGACTGACTTGGTCTTCTTACTTTAGACAGATTTGCTCTCCAAATATTTGCTTTCTAAAGGACAACATTAGTTAATGTCACGTTATTTTGTCTCCTCCACTTATCTGCAGCGTTAAGAAAATGTATAGATTCCCCGAGTTCCTTTCATACAAGTTCTTCTCAAAACAAAAGATGTGATAATAACACTCTGACACGATACAGATTATTAGTTACAGCAAACAACTGACTTTTTGAACCAAAGAACGAAGTTTAATATCTGTGATATATTAACTCACAAGGAATTATGCAAACAACCTTCTTGTATTTTGTCTGTAGAGTAGATCTATGTTAACGCTTTTTTTTCCTTTTTATATGCATAGCAATATACTGCAAGACTTAGAAGGAGAAAAAACAACAACAGAGCTTTGTAAAAGATAAATTCATCCACTTGATCATAACAAAAATAAAAGCTTCTTGAAAATTTTCTGCCAGACTGGCCATAAACTTTCTTAATTAGGTAACAAAAGAAAACTGCTTGAACCAAATAGGATTTTTTGTTTGTTTGTTATTAACAACATTGGACTATCTGTGATCTGCCCATCGCGGGTATCGAAACCCGACTTTTAGCGTTATAAGACGTCAAAGCTGAATCAAAGGGAGACGATTGAGAAATCCATCAATATTTCAAAATGATGACAGCTATAGACGCTCTCTATTTTATACATTTATTATTTTAGGAGGAACACAAGCTCAACAAGTGTTCGCATCTGTGTACGTTGTCGATTCTAATACAATAAAAGCTTTGTTATCTAGCATCTTTGTATCCGGAAAGCTCTTATTAACCGGAAATTTCGGTAGTTCCAAATACAAATACTCATTGTAGCTTAGTGGCGCTGCTGTGGTTTTGTTTACGTTCTTTCCCACCGAATGTTTCAGTTTTTAGCCGCCTGTACTGTGATTCACATGTGAAATGCTGTACTTATGTTTTTATACAGTTTAAGTTTGTTTGTTTTTTACAATGTTTATTATTATTTAAAGCTGTTATTGTTATAGATGATGTAGAAACACTGTACTTTAGAATACTAACAAGGTATCAAAATATTTCCTGTAACATATCGTTAGGGAAGCGCTTTCGTAACCGGAATGTTTGCCTATCCGGGAATTAGGGCAGTTAATCTGTTTTTATTGTTGTATTAGTAAAGTGCTTATTCCTAAGATTTTCAGCCAGTTCTTGTATAGTTAAAGTTTGATACTAGATGACGCACTGGGAAAACATAAGGAGTTGAGATCAGAACCCCTCATTTCACTCAACGTGGGATCCTACAGGTACTTTCCAAGTATGGTAACAATCAGTCGAGCGGTTTGCAGACAGACAGACACACACACAGACATTTGTCACACTATGGTTTAGAAAGGTAAGGCTGTCTTACGCATTAAACAGTTAAACTTTCGAATATTTTAATATTTGGTTGAATTTATTTTAACCTTAACCATCAAATTACAAACATGTTTTTATACCGTTTACTACAGGTGTGGCCCATATATAACATCATATTGAGTAAATTTTATTACGACACTCAGTGCAAAAAGCTGACAAACAAAAGTTGGGTAAAACTATTAATTAATCTTCTACGTAAAAAAAAAGATCTTTTCAGCAATTCACGCGTTAAAGAATAATGAAAAGATGTTGCGAAACAAGCAGCACACAATTAGCAATTTAAATAACTATGCACAAGATGTAAGCAAAGATACGTGGCTTTAGATGTACTCAAAGTTGTACAGTCGTACAATGCATAATCCTGGACGTAAAGAAATATATATACATTACTATGTGCATAACAAAGTTTATAAAGTCCTACATGGCATCAGAAAACATACTTAAGAAACAAAGTAGAAAAAAAAATCACTTACTTGGAGAATAACACAAAATGTACAAAAATCTAAACACTCAATTTTTGATTCTTACCAGTTTTAAAATGTTCCATGGAACCAGACATGTGAATTATTTTATATAACTCAGACAGTTCTATCTACAACTAAGCTATACAGGTTTAACCAAATATATATATATATAGTTCTAGGTGTAATCAGGAATACTAGTCTATGATGTAACCAGGGACATTGTTCTACATGTAACCAGAGGAGGGCAAAAGTTATCGCCTTTGTGTTTTTGACGTATATGATTTAAAAAATATATATTCTGCAGTTGAGCTTTAATGCGCTGTCTTTGGAATATTCATTAATTTTACCAAAAATAATAAGTATTTTCTAGATTCCGGTTTCCTCCTTTTTTTAGAATGGTGATTGAACCCATATATCTACCCTGAGGCAAAGCAAATACGGTAACAAACTAATAAAAACAGATACCGCATATTACATATTACTGTATGACATGAATGAATAACCAGCATATTTATTCATTGATGTACGAGACTTACATGAACGCAATACTCTGATGTATGAGAGTTACATGAACGCAATACTCTGATGTACGAGACTTATATGAACGCAATACTCTGATGTACGAGACTTATATGAACGCAATACTCTGATGTACACACTTACTGGAACATTATACTCACTCCTGTTTATTAAACCTGGAAAATAATTATGAATTGTTTACCTTGTATGTTCATTTGATTATCAACACACTTCACGAAACATGCCCCTCTCCCTGTAGCCCAGCGGCGAGTCTTAGGACTCGTAACGCTAGAAATCAGGTTTCAATACCCTCGATGGGCACAGCACAGATAACTCATTGTGTAGCTTGGCGATGAACAAACAAACAAACATTGAAAGTTAATTAATTAAAATTCTAAAGAGGTTCAGCGTTACCTGGAAAAATAATTAACAAATGCTTGCTACTTAAGTTACAGCAATTAAAATTTATGTTGAAAAATCAGTTTAAAATAATATTATCGATTATTTGAGAAATATACATCCAAACATGTTTTTTTTTCTTTATATTTCGTGAAGGTTTTGAATGGGTACAGTTTACATAGTTGAGTTTTAATGTTTGCGTTAATACTCATTAAAAACACACACAAAAATTATTGTAGTTAAATAAGCACGAGGTAAAAATGTTCTTTTTTTTTTTCATAAATTTACAGAAAAAGTAGCTTAATTATATGCTTAGTCTACATAGAGATATGTTGTTAAACACCATAGAGATCTACAAAAGGAATGTGTGTTTGTGTGGAGAATATTTTGTGTAACATTTAATATAGATTGGACTCCACACAAACAGCTACTTCCACGTCTCTACACAAATAATTCGCCTAATGTAAAATCAATAACTTAAGAAAACAAAAGGCACACGCAACCAATGTAGTAGGTGCGCTTTTCACAGCATTACTATCTAATCCTTCGGAACTTAAAATATAATACACACACAATACCTTTAGGCCAGGTTGCTGTTGTTTTGGGCATGTTCACATACAGAGAAATACATTACAAATTGAACACGTTTTAAGATTTAAATTTTTTATATACATTTCATTCGTGTTTTCGTTTCCCGAGTTTACAATTCTCGATATTTTTTAAACTTTATTTTACCCAAAAAATGCGTTGTATGCGAACTTGAAGACCAACTTTGTTTTCAAAATGACCTGACGACAGAAAAGTTTTGTTTTTTGTAAACCTCGTGACCGTTATACTGGCGATAATCACAGTATTTAGAGATACTTGTAGTATATTTATAATTATGTTATTTTATGAAAGTCACTGACGATTTCATATATATATGTTCACGTGTAGGTAAAAGCTGGGAATACTTAATAGTACCAAATAAAAGTATGTAAATTACATACCTATCGTAAATTTTGACACTACTGTATTGCATTAAATGGTTCAAAATATCGCACCAAAACATTTAGCCTGATTTTATGTCTACATTTATAACTTGAAATTTTCACTTTATTTTATTTTACATATCTTAGGCTAAGTTGTTGTTTAATTGCACTACTTTTATCACTTAAGATCTAGTTTAGGAGAACATTTTTCTCGCCCTTTCAACCGCGAGGGCGTTATAATGATACAATCGATCCCACTATTCGTTAGTTAAAGTGTGTCTCAATAGTTGGTGGTGGGTGGTGTTGACTAGCTGCGTTTCTTTTAATCTATCACTGTTAAATGCCTCTCCCCCCAGTGGCACAGCGGTATGTTTGCGGATTTATACTGCTAGAAACCGGGTTTCAATACACGTGGTAGGCAGAGCACAGATAGCCCTTTGTGTAGCTTTGTGCTTAATAACAAACAACAATAACAAAACTGTTAAATTAGGGACGATTAGCGCAGAAGATAGCCCTCGTGTAGCTTTGCGCGAAATTCAAAACAGGCCAAACAAAAGAGTTGGTTTCGTTGTTATAATCATTAAAGGCATTATTTGTGTGTTAGCAACGTACCTCCTGATTTTATCTTCATTTTTGTTTATCTCCTATTTTTATTAGTAAAACCTCATTCGATGGATGTGTTCTTCATTTCGGAATTTAATTCTGTTTATGTTCTTAAGATTCTGTGAAAATCAACAGCTTCTGTGTGTTTTAAACTATATGATTATTATTCAGATAAAATTTGAAGATTGATCGATAAGAGTTCGTTTTATTGCCTCACTAAGCGGGAAATTAATGGACTTATTTGAATCATATTAGATATTCGAAAATTACCCGATGCCATGGGTTTCTAGAGAAAATATGATGTAAAAATGATACAGCGACCCAGTTTCGACTGGCCGGCCTCCTTCCCAGTCTACTGTTTGTGAAGACCACCAAGAAATCCTTCGGTACACTTTTCGTCTGCTACAGAGATTTATGTCACGAGGTTCCCGCTGACAGGGGAATAAATCTTCTATTGATTAGATCACAATGCAGAAAAACGAAAAACTTAAACAACTCTTTTCTTAAAAACTTCTAGCTTTTTCATCCAACCTGTTGCCCATCAGTACTGTAGCATTAAACCAGAGTGAGAAAACTTATTACTAAAACCACACACACACACAGTGCTGTAAGTAAGGTTATAAGGTAGTATGTACGATTAGAACGTGTAGCCACCGCCAGGAGAGATGACATCAGCTCAGGGGTTAAACTATTTGCATTCCAACTAACCTATATAGCTGCTACTATTATTCTACTATTATTGCTAGCATTAAACCCTCGATTTAAAAACTGCGGGATTAGCCGTATAATTACCATTAGGTTTCATTTTGACACTATCGGATTTAAAACACATTTTATCATTTATTTCTGTTCTAAATTGTTTGTGGTCCCCATGACTTTGTTGTTTCAAGGTCTCTAATGTCACACACAATAAACATTTTAATTTAAATTATCAATATTGTAATGAATTGCATTAATTAATGCAGAGACTCCCGATGGATTTTACATAGAAATCGAGTTATTTCACCCAATTTGATTTGCTCAGTTATTTACACCGATTGTAATAAATGGTAAAAATATCAAAGTGCAATATGTAGACTTTTCTAGTACGTATAAAAACAAACCAGGTATTTGGCAGTATGTAAACGTCTCTTGTGGTGAACGACATGTAAACAAGTTAGTTGTTCACTAATACGTAGACCCTACTGGTAGTGAACGATATGTAAACAAGTTAGTTGTTTCACTAATACGTAGACCCTACTGTTAGTGAACGATATGTGAACAAGTTAGTTGTTCACTAATACGTAGATCCTACTGTTAGTGAACGATATGTAAACAAGTTAGTTGTTCACTAATACGTAGACCCTACTGTTAGTGAACGATATGTGAACAAGTTAGTTGTTCACTAATACGTAGACCCTACTGTTAGTGAACGATATGTGAACAAGTTAGTTGTTCACTACTACGTAGATCCTACTTTTAGTGAACGATATGTAAACAAGTTAGTTGTTTCACTAATACGTAGACCCTACTGTTAGTGAACGATATGTGAACAAGTTAGTTGTTCACTAATACGTAGACCCTACTGTTAGTGAACGATATGTGAACAAGTTAGTTGTTCACTAATACATAGACCCTACTGGTAGTGAAAGGTATGTAAACAAATCAATTATTCAGGAATACGTAGACCCTACTGGTAGTGAACGATATGTGAACAAGTTAGTTGTTCACTAATACATAGACCCTACTGGTAGTGAACGGTATAGAATCAAGTCAGTTATTTAAGGGGCTTAGTTGTTAATATCAAGAACGAGCTGATGAAGCAGCATAATTAAATTTAAAATGTGTAAACGCTGCTTATGTTGGTTTAAACTGTTTTTTCTGTAATAATCTAGCTCCCAAGTCGTTATAGTTAAATGACATTATTATAACCTATAATTTACAAAGCTGACATTATTTTGATAAGTTTTTCATTTCTTTATGAAAAAGTAGCCGTCATTTTTTTTTTCAGGATTGAATTTATAATCAATTTTTGTAAAAGAATCACATCCTTAAAACTTTTCTGATGTTATGATACCATATAGCTACACCACGTGGATCACCCACATAATCTGTCCTTGTGTACATATAATTACTATACACATGAGTGTAATTCAATATTACGTGAAGCGATGCTTTTAGAAAATCACTTCCCTGACGATCTATGTACAAAACCAAGGGATCGTACTAATTGATGAAAACTGTGTGTGAAATAAAACTGGCAAGATGAAATGAGATGTTTAACAAGTTTAGTTTTTAATTATTTCATTGCTACTTTATTTTGTTTTTTTCATGTTGTTTTCATTTTTCTACAATTTTAACTACGTTCCTATGATGAACGTACACGATGACTTCATATATTTTTCGGTATAATAATGGCCGACACAGTTTTTGTACAAGTCGAGTTCCCATTCGAGTGACAGCTATTCAAACGCGTCTCTTGCACAATGTTTGGTTGGTAATCTTCTTTTACAGTTTTTACGCCAAAAACAAATGGAACGAAGTGGAGTTCTTTCGTTTGTTTTATCTACGTACAGTAGCCGAATGGTAGGCAGAGAATACTTACTGGTTATTAGAAAAACAAATTATGACTGATCAACGATAAGATAATTGGTGATACAGTACTTTAAAAGTTTAAGAATTGCAAAAAATCGATTTTCGAATAATGATCGAAATGTTAATCGTCGAAAAGCAATTTTTTGAGAATCTTGAAGTTTTCGTCACTAATCTAATGGAATTCTTCGATTCGATTTCAAATATAATTTTATGCAAATTAAATACCATAGAATAGTAGAAACTATCTATCGACTGAAGGCCAGAGATACATACAATAAATAATGCTTTTCTACCATCGTTTGATCATAGTAGGAAACCAAGAAGAAAAATGATTATACATCATTACAGTTTTGTTCACGGTTCCATCCCATTTTGTAGCCTCATAACAACATTTTGTAACCTCAGGACAACATTTTCTAAAAAATAAAAAAAAATATTGAATTTATATAAAATTTAGCAATATATAAAAACCTTTGCTTTATTATGTGTACGGTATTTTATGTATATTAGTACTGTTACATAAATTTTAACTTTCTCTCTGAGAACCAATTTAATATTCAAAATGTCGCTCTTGTTCTTTGGGACTAACAATTTATTGAGGATTTTATTTAACAAAATATAACAATTATTTTTACATATTCATTTCAAAATTAATGTTTTTTGTTTTTTTAATTAGGCAGACATAATTTACATCAGCAGACAAATCAGAAGAGTTAATAGAAAATAAGTCACTGACTTACTTAGCGAAAGTCTTGTTTTTTGCTATACCACAGTATCTCATACATACAAAGGCGCACCAATCTTACTTCAATAAAACATTGATGCTAACGTGATCAAGTGTTTTACTTGAAGCCAGTTAATACAAACATAGTTTGATCAAGAAGAAAGACGTGTTGTGTTACTTGTTTCGTTTTCCTTCATTGGGCAGCTCACTATTGATGTACAATTTAATTGAGAAACTGAAACTAACTTTCCCTAGATAATACTGTCAAAACAAGGTAGAATTGCTCGGGTGTGCCATTCTCTATGAACGATGCAATAAAAGGATTGTGCTTTTCATTAAGTTATGATTGGATATATGTAAAGACAGAATGTTGGCAGCGTATTTTCTCGTTTCGTTAACTGTTCGAATGTTATGTGCCACTTACATGTTGTATAATTAACAATTCCTCGGCAGTGTTTTTGGTACACCTTAAGAATGTTTTTCATTTTCATACTCACGACGATATTTTAAAGTGTATCTGCTGTATAACTCAAGCGTTTTGAATACACACCCTCATACATTGACGTAGTGTTTTAGTTACGTACTGTGTAGCTTTAAAGTCCTCCCTCTCTTACAAACGTTTCAACCATCCATAGTCTGTGTGACTGCTATATGAGAAAAGTGTCGTTCACTGCTAAAGTTAGACATTTAATCTGTACAAATTAAACCAGCACGGAACTTGTAAAACAAGGCTGTATAACTTGCTCTTGCTTTCACGCCACAAACTTCTCTCTTCTTGGCGGGTGCAACACAAAACCTTCTCCTCTTCTTGTCGACGACAACCAAACTTAAAACTTTCTACTCTCTGCTAGTAAAGTGTAACACAACTTAAACCTGCTCCATTACTTGTCGAGTGTAACACACCTTAAACCTACTCCGCTTCTTGTCGAGTGTAGCATGTAGCTCAAAATTGCATCGTTATTAGCCGCAGCATATCGGCTCATAGAATGGCTCCGAGTTGTTTTGTTGTTATTGTTGCTGTTTTTTAAAGTACAAACTTTTAGCTCATAGCTCCGTCATATCTTGACCGATATGAGATCTAATTACATTTGTATTTAATGTATTTGACCACGCCCAAGATCTCGTAGATTAATTTACTCTAATTCTGCCCAAAAGAATTTCAATTTGAGGATAAGCTGATAGAGATTCTGATGAGTAATAAAATCGAATCAAGTATACGCGCGCCACACGCTTAGTATTGCTAGTGCAAAAAAAAAAAAAAAAAGACTAATAACAAGGAGAAAAAAAGGCCTCGTACATTAATTTATCTAATCCTGCCTAAAAGAATTTCAAGTGCCGCGGCTATAGAGGATTCCCTCTTGTTTAAATAAAACTCAAAACACTGCATAAATAAAAGTTTACCAAGACTATTTACGTTATGAAAGTAAACATAGTTATACTTGTGTTTAGTACTCTTACAATGCCTTGAATTTCTTTTACTTATACATGTAGTATTGATCGATTTATTCAGTTTGCATGAACTGCTTTAAAGTTTAAACTTTACATCTGTGAAAGCACAGTCTTCAGTAGCAGAATTAATTACGATCCGCTTGAAGTTTTCCCCCGTAAGCTTTGAAATTACTGTCCTTGTAAGTAAATTACGATGAACACTGCGCTCCCAAGTTCATTAACTTCAAAAGAACAGTCTCTCTTTAGTGGAAGAAGAAAGCGACATCAACGACAAGAAATAATTCAATTGATTTTGTCTTAACTTTATTTTACTCACAAACCGTGCACCCTAATACGTTAAGTTGAAACTTTCTTTTCAATTACAAAGTAACTTCTGTAGAGTAGCAATAAAATGAAGAACAAAAAAAAGTTAAATTCCAAATTTACTTAGAATAAATATAAAAAAACAAACAAATTAAGCCATCACAATAACAACTTTTGTCATTGGAAGATGTATAATATATTCCTGATAATATGAATAACATTGATCATTTTATTCGTATTATCTTCGTTTATGTTTGAAGCCATTAATATTTATGTAAAAATATTAACAAGCAAGTTTATAAGTGATGATAGACGATAGTGTTTATTGGCCAATTTTCTCCGAGTCTTAGCGCCAGCGTTCGGCTGATCACAGTAGTTAAGCTTTTTCGTTCAAGTGGTTTAATATTTATATATTTTTTTACTTTTATGGTTGGATTTCAAAATTATATTTTAGTAAAATTTTACCTGAATTTATGAGAGACAGCAACCAATTATTTGATTTCATATTCTTGTCGGTCTTTTTTTACCAACGTACGAGATGGTTATTTTTATGTTGAAATAGAAATGGGTTTTCTTTGCATATGTAACACTAACAGTTAACACTCTCTAGGTAATATCATTATCAGAAATTTGGGTATCTGTGTAACACTAACAGTTAACACTCTCTAGGTAATATCATTATCAGAAATTTGGGTATCTGGGGCAACTCGTTATAAAAGTAAAGCCTATTGATTACAATTTAAATCATCTACACTATTTTAAACTGTTACTCTGTACTATTCATTATTAAAACAGCTTGATAACGACACAATTTTCAAGTCGTTTACATTTTTCTTACAAACACGATGAAAACCGTTCTCTAAACGTCTTCGAACAAACTCTTTCAAAACGCTCCTAACAAAAAGAACCCACAAATATTTCGTTACCTCACACTCGTCCAACGGATTATCATAATATCAGTAATATATAATCTATAAATTAAACGAAGCTCAGATATTTACTTAAAATAATAATAATACGGTAATAAAGTCTACCAAAGTTATTGAGTTTGTTGTTTATAACACAAAATATTTAAAACTTATTGTACTTTCAAAGACCAACCACAGAGAAACCTGATCATATATACTCACTAGAGAATAATGGCATAACTAAATGTATTTACAAAATGCAATGTTACCTTTTTGGTGACTTTCCTTATTTGTTACACTTGTCATTTCCTAGTGGAAACCACGACGAACAGCTTCGTACCGTGTGACCGATGAGTTAGTTTACGTGAATTAGTAGCCACCTCCCGGCAAACTGAGAAACAGCCGCGGCAGGGTTCTCAGTGAAACACCACCGCAGGTATGTGCCGGGTCTCTTTTCATTTTTCACAGTCGGACGCTAGCCTACGGCAGCCGTTGGGAAAGAAACCGTCCCATACTTCGAACGTGCAACAAACACACTAGTTAAGATCTACAGCTCAATTAATATCTCTTTGTTTATTTAACATAAATATTCTACGCTTTCATAAAAACCGTACAAAATTTTGAGACATAAGATAAAACTGCGCGACTTACCATAACACATCACACACCGCCCATGTAGCGGGTTACACCGCTCACTGAAGTAGAAGCCTAGCGGCCGCTAAGGCCAATATTTCTCAGCAGCTTGGATGAGTCGATTTCTATATTCCAGGTAGGGCATAACGAAAACTACTGAAGGCTTTAAACAGAGATATAAACTTTAAGAAATCAGTTTTGAAATTGATATTTTCTCAAATAAGCAGGTAGAATTGATTCATAATGACTCAAAATATCAAACATACAAGTAATTAAGCCAACACAAATCGCTCAAAGCTACAGTTACAAGTTGAAGGAGCATTTGTCCAATAACATTCTGTAACCAATACCAAGATCAAGAGTAATATTATATAATCGCACGTTCAGAGATGAAACCTGGACCTGGTTTGGACCGATAGTTCTTGGCGTGTTCATAATGTGAATGCGAGGGTTCACGGGTTGTGACTCGTTACCGCAAAAACGCGTTCCCGACTTTGGAGCTGTAAGTAAGGTAGTGACTCTCGAATCACATTATTCATTCAAATAAGAGCAAAAGCTGGCAATGGATGTTTGTTGAGTAGCCATTTTAGCTCTAGTCTGTCAGTTCAAAGTTAGGGATAATTTTGTGTAGATATCCTTTTGTATAACTTAGTATAAAAATATTTCCAGTACTGTAACTGATTGCTATAGATGATATCAAAGTTATTTGGAGATTTATGTTTTTCGTATGAATGAAGTTTTTACAAAAGATTTTCTGACTGATAAGCAAGTAATAATAACTTTACTAAAACATGAAGAAAAATCCATATCTTCAAGATATAAACATTTTTAGTGTTTGATAAAAGAATTAAATACATAGTAGCTTATTAGACTTATGCGACAAGAACAAATCCTACTAAAACATGAAGAAAATCCACAGCTTCAAGATTTAAACATCTTTATAGTTTGATAAAAGAATTAAATACATAGTAGATTATTAAACTTATGCGACAAGAACAAATCCTACTAAAACATGAGGAAAATCCACATTTTCAAGATATAAACATTTTCATAGTTTGATAAAAGAATTAAACACAAATAGATTATTAGACTTATGCGACAAGAACAAATCCTACTAAAACATGAAGAAAATCCACAGCTTCAAGATATAAACATTTTCATAGTTTGATAAAAGAATTAAATACATTGTAGATTATTAGACTTATGCGACAAGAACAAATCCTACTAAAACATGAAGGAAAATCCACATTTTCAAGATATAAACATCTTTATAGTTTGATAAAAGAATTAAATACATAGTAGATTATTAGACTTATGCGACAAGAACAAAAGAAGAATACGAAAGTAGTAGCAGTGAAAATAGAGGACTTATTTCTTTTAACCTTATTAGACAATATCTGTACTAAGCTGCTCTCGTCAGGTGTCAAGTTCTCGGTGTTTATTAAATCGTAAAAAAGATTAATAATATCAGCGCTGGTGTAAAAACGGGCAACGACAACTTTTCTGATATCACGGGGAAGCTGTATCGTCATCAAGTTAGGGTACATTATCGGCTTGGACAGTCCCTACCTTCGTAGTGTTATAAACTCTATACATATGGATGAGACTTTTTATTTCACTGAAGAATTAATCCTCAAGGCAACACCAAGGTAAACGAAACGAACCTCAAAGTGAAATGCTGATTTCACTATTAACATAACAAAGAAATGGATCACTGAGAAGGAAGATTATTAACGCTCCCACTTGTGCACTTGCTCATGTACGGTTGGATTTCGGGTAGTAGGAGTATTGTTACTGAAGATTTATGAGATTTTAAATAATAGAAACTTCTTTCAAACGTCCATTTCAGAATGAACTAGTTAAAAAAAAAAAGACAATTATCGTAATTTTTCTTTTCTTCTTTAGGGCAAGTGAAAAAACTATAGTTTAAAGTATTGAAACTAGGAAAATTGAAATAAAATGCCAGCTTTTAGTTCAGACGTTTGACAAAAATTCGGGTTAATGAGCATAACATGACTTCTTTGGTCGTTAAACGTAACATTCGACAGAGAAAAATTGTGTTACCTTCCAATTATACATTTAAAAAATATATAGGATACTTTTATGTTTTATTTTAACCCATTTCCAAAGTATTGAGGTATACAAATCAGCCGTTAACAGAAATAGAAACAGTTAACAAACATATACTGTTGATTGCTTCATAAATTACTTCGATAATTTTTTCACATTTTTCAAACAGACTTTAAATATTCATACTAATATTGAACAATTCTTACTTATCCGAGGCTCTGTATTCCTAAATAACTATTTTTCTAAAACAAATCTTATTTCAATATACTCTAGGCTAATTGTGAAGAGCCGATGAAATTGAAAATGACATTTTCATTTAATATGGTAGTGCGAAATTTACCAAAACATAACGATACATAGAATAGCCAGTAGCGTTAAGCACAACAATTTACGTTCCCTTTCCTTGGACCCCCTGGAGACTCAGCAGTAACTCTGTTTGTTTAGAGTAAAGCTGTGTCCACCGCGGCGAGTCGAACCCCAGATTTTAGCATTGTAAGTGTGTAGACTTACTTCTGTCCCACCGGGGGACTAGTAAGTCTGAGGACTTATAACTCTAAAAATCTGGTTTCGATATCCTCGGTGAGTTATCTCTTCTTTGCTTTGTATAGCTTTGGGCTTAATTACAAATAAATAATTCTCCTGGGAGTTTTTGAACTTAATAAAAATGCTCTATTTTTGAATAAATAAATGTAATTATTTTATATTTAAAAATCTTTCATGAATTATTTCAAACACGGAATTTTCAACATTTTACATCACACCAGGTGGTAAATTCGAATAAAATGTTTTCTAGCATCCTCAAGATATTAAAGAGATGGGTATAGCTTTCATATTATTATTCATTCTTCTTTAATTTCACTCGTAAGTTTTGAAATTTCCTAAGCAAATTACAGGCATAACTGCATTAATCATTAGACATTTCAGTTTTCTTTTTTTGTCAGAAATCCAGGCCAGTATAATTTAGAAGTGGTTTGAATATAATGCTGTAGTAAGATGGAAATACCTATATCTGTCATCATATTGTATTTTAACCAGAATAATATACACTAGATATTGCTGTAATCTGGTTTATCATACATAAAGCTATCCTTAGTTTAGCCTAATTTGCTGACAACTCTCACACGTGGTGAGTAAAAGCCCAAGTAGATACAAGAATTCTGACTTTCACTCATATATCTGAAACTATATACAGTATGTATACAGTAATTTCTCAACTTCCAAGTTCATTCTGAAATGCGTTACGTCTGCAGACTTACAACACTAGAAACCGGATTTCGATACCCGTGGTGGGCAGAGCACAGATAGCCCTTTGTGTAGCTTTGTGCTTAACTACAAACAAACATTCTGAAATACGGTTAAACACACGTTTACCAACTATGTTTGATTTAATGATATAATGTAAAAAAAAAAAAAGATAATGTATATACAAGCTGAGTGAACTCGTATTTTCCAAAGATAATTGTCTTACATTGGAAAACAGTATGCATTCCTAACTACTGCCGTCCCGGTGGCTCAGAGGTAAGTCTGAGGGCTTATAATGCTAAAAAAAATGGTTTCGCTACTCGCAGTGGGCAGGGAACAGATAGCCCATTGTGTAGTTTTGTGTTTAATAAGAAACAAAATCCTCGTTACTTGTTGCTCAATACTTTTTCAAAAAGAGTATATTTTTTTAATATTTTTAAAAAGGATTGAATAATAAATAATGAGGAACATATCCTACTTTACAGCATAAGAAATTAGCATTAAAAATGTGAGTCCTTTTTCTGTGTTTTATGTGTATTATCTTCTAAGATCACATTGATAACAAGTATAATAATCTAAGTACATCTTAAAATAAATTATTGATATAGTGCTCTATCTCTTTTAATAGCTGAATTGTTGTTTCTTTCGTGTTTTTCGAGTACAAACTTATAGCTCATAGTTGACCGATCTGAGATCTTATTACAGAACGTGTTAATATTTAATTTTTTAGAGGACACTGTTCTTTTCCGATTTTCAAGACAAATGCCAAAGTATATGTTTATAACATCTTATAATTTTTAAAAAGAATAAAAAATGTCATAATATTAAATTGTGTTTATGTAACTGGGCGATTTCACTCTTATTGAATAATGATTAATAATTTACTTAGTTCTTATAAGACAAACAATTACTACAAAGGAATATAAATTTTCTAATCAGTCCAACAAAAATTTCAAAAAATTTATTACATAGAACGAAATAGAATTGTTGGTTTGTTTGTTTTTAAAGTTCGTGCAAAGGGGTCCGGCAAAGGAACTCGCAATCTGAGGGTTGCGGGTTCGAATCAATCAAACATGCTCGCCCTTTCAGCCGTGGGGTGTTATAATGTGACGTCAATCCCACTATTCGTTGTTAAAAGAGTAGCCCAAGAGTTGGCGGTGGGTGGTGATGACTAGCTGCCTTCCCTATAGTCTTACACTTCTACATTGTTTTGCTTCTTGATGTTACTTGGTATTTGATCTTTGTATGTTAA
>NW_013665778.1:519396-520246 GCF_000517525.1 Limulus polyphemus | reverse complement strand
GGAACTCGCAATCTGAGGGTTGCGGGTTCGAATCAATCAAACATGCTCGCCCTTTCAGCCGTGGGGTGTTATAATGAGACGCTCAATCCCACTATTCGTTGTTAAAAGAGTAGCCCAAGAGTTGGCGGTGGTTGGTGATGACTAGCTGCCTTCCCTCTAGTCTTACACTGCTAAATAATGGACGGCTAGCGCAGATAGCCCTCGTGTAGCTTTGCGCGAAATTCAAAACAAACAAACAATCGTGCAAAGCTACACGAGGGCTATCTGCGCTAGCCGTCCCTAATTTAGCAGTGTAGGACTAGAGGGAAGACAGCTAGTCATCACCAACCACCGCCAACTCTTGGACTAGTGTAACGAATTTATCATTATGTATTTATTTTTAATATGAACGTTGTTTGGATTGAATTTGTATTTAGAAGTATGCGTGACTTGTAGTATCCGATGTCTGTTGCATATAACGAATTTGTTAAACAATTATTTTGAATAAGTTTATATTTGAGGGCGTGTCTAGCTTACCGTGTTAGTTACGTAATGGCGAAATTCCCGCCAATTCTCCAAGATTGTAGAATATTCGTGAACACAAGAATCAACAATGTATCCACTTCCGTAACCGGTATTATCAGAAGTTTCTAAAAAATGTGTCTCGCCTATACAAACAGCATGACAACGCGCCAAAAAACAACAGAGAACAGAGAAGAGACAAGGCTACTAGGAAACTATTATAACCGTGTAAGCTATAAACTGTGATTTTGCAAACCCTTATCAACCGGAAAATATACGATCAGGAACAGCCGTAAATTTCGAACGTCTGTGAATTCTCATCAAACGTTAATATCTGTCCAAAATATTA
>NW_013665778.1:517377-519081 GCF_000517525.1 Limulus polyphemus | reverse complement strand
CTTAAAATTAACTCGCTGGATATCAAGGAGACTCTGAACTAGGAAGATGATTTTAGGCTATTTGTAAGTTAGTGAAATTTCTGTTTGTGAAACTTGGTTTGTAATAATTAATCATAATAGTTGCCATTGTAAATTATAGTGTTGTAAATATATATATTAAAACGTATTTGTGTCAAAAACAAAAATGATGTGAATCAATCTTGTTGGCAAATAGCGTAAATTAAATAAAATATCGGCATATTTCTAAACACTAAATTCAGGGTACATTTCAACTATTAAAAGTTAAATTATTTAACGTGGCTTTGGATTATCTCAAATTCTCAGTACGTAACATTACTCTTCTACCAACGAATAGAGAGATTGACTGTCACATTATAACGTCCCCACGGCTGAAAAGGCGAGCTTGTGTGGTGGGACGGAGATTTGAACCCGCGACTCTCATATTACGAGTCAAGTACCCTAACCACCTGGCCATGCAGTAAGATAGGAAGTTACTAGAATTGTACACTAAATTTTAATACCACTGATATATGATTAAGAACTGTGCAAGGCATTACTTAGTCTCAAGTCCTATCATAGCTTTATTATTATTTAATAGTTTATAACCCATCCTTAGAGAGTCCTCATAGCATTTTCATTGGCCACTACACTGCTTAGTAACTACTGATACATTACGTTAAATGTATAGTTGTCACTTGCACGAGCAGTTCATTAGCAGAACTCTTTAACTCATCAACACTCTTAGGATACTCTTCTACTAACGAATAGTGGGATTGACCCTCACATTATAACGCCTCCATGGCTGAAAGGATGGGACGGGGATTCGCAGATTGGGAGTCGAACGCCCAAACAACCACACCATGCCGGACCACGAAATAGTAAAACAAACATGATATGAGTAGCTTATATACAGTAATGTTTTCAATTAACCTAAGCACTTACAAGGAATTCAAATAACCAACTAAAAATTTCGTAAGTTTATTTCAAATTATGTTCTTCAACAATCCAGTTTCAAAGCACCAGGTTAAACGGCTATAAATGTTACCTTTCGAATATTGTTAAGACTTGTAACATTACAGTTGAAGATGATAATTCTAGTAACTTCATTAACATGTTACAAAGTTAATATAATAAAATAATAGAGATGTTGCAGTAGGCTGCACAGAGCACTATTACATTATAGGTGGATATTTAACTTCATGGGTGCTTTCACCCTTAACAAAGGAAATATATCGATTAGTAGCATTTTTTTGTGTTTTTTTTTTGCAATCTTCATTACACAATGCTAAAGTTACATAAGCCTCTTTACTCGTAATAAAATGTCAGATGTTTTTACCATTGAAACTGAAACCGAAAGTTTGCCCATTAAAGGATTCGTCACCCGGTGGGACAGCGGTAAGTCTACGGGCTTAGAACGCTAAAATCTGAGGTTCTATTCCCCGCGATGGACACATTAGATAGCCCACGTGGCCTTGCTCTAACACAAACAAAAAGACAATTAAAGAATCCTTGTTCTTGTTTAAAGTTAAGCACAAAGCTACAAAATGAGATATCTTTGCTTTGCCCACCACGGGTATCGAAAATCGGTTTCTAGCGTTGTAAGTCCGCAGACATATCGCTGTGCCACGGGGTTTTGTTTGTTTTTGTTTTTGAATTTCGCGCAAAGCTACACGAGGGCTATCTGCGCTAGCCGTCCCTAATTTT
>NW_013665778.1:513453-517166 GCF_000517525.1 Limulus polyphemus | reverse complement strand
TTGGGATACTCTTTTACCAACGAATAGTGGGATTGACCGTCACATAATAACTCCCCCACGGCTGAAAGGGCGAGCATGTTTGGTGCGACGGGGATTCGAACCCGCGAACCACAGATTGCGAGTCGGGCACCCTAACCACCTGGCCATGCCGGGCCATGCCACGGGGGGAGCAGCAATTAAAGAATCCTGAATTAATGATAATAATAGTTCAGTTTCACGAAACTTAGGCACGTTCAATCAGTTTACTATGTATCAAAAATTACTTTTGGTGGGTGATTGGTTAAATATTTACCTATTGATTGATCAGTTTTGGATGATGTTCCATTGACATAAAAAAATAATTTCGCAAACGAAGTCTGTAAAAGCTTCTTTAGTTTTTGTATTTATAATAATCTTATTATTTCCAATAATCAAGGGTTTAATCTACAAGTTTGCATCCCTGTGGGCATTTACTATTCAATTAATGATGCCAGTTTATACTAATGTTTATAACACAGTATAAGTATATTTTTCGTTCAATTGAAAGCTTAATTGTTTTGTAATAATTTAACTATTTTTAATATTTTCCATTTACCTTATCTCTCTGAACTAACTATACGGGTATTGATAAAATTGAATCTGTTGCGAATTGTCTGAGTCTGGGTGTTGTTTTCGTGAATTGGAAATGGCTAAATTTCTATATTTGACAAAAACTTGCGTTAAATAACTTTCAGGATTAAGGTATTTCTTCTGTGAGGGATTTGTTATTATATATTTATTTTAATATCGACGCTTGTTTAGACTAAATTTATATTTATAAACATACATAGCTTATACTGATAAATACGTATTGTGAAACTCCTGCCTATTCTCCAAATTTGTAGAAGATTCTCGAGAGTGAGAATCAACAATAAATGAGGTAAAAGAAAATAATTGGTTATATGGTAATTTACCCCTACAGTTGCTAAAAAAATGTTCATTGAATTAACTTGATGAAAAAAACGTAAAACACTTGTGTTAGCGGCAGTATTATTATGTAAAACTGAAATTTCGAGACGTGCCAAAAAAGAGTATCTGTTATTAGTTTGCTATAGTCAGTGTGCTATAAACTTCGGAAGCTATAACTGTGAATGTTATAACGCTTATCAATCGGAAAACGATATTTGACTAGTAGCATTTACAAAGTTCAAACATTATAAATCATTTAGCTCCAGTGGATTCTCATCGGACATTAGTATTTTTACGAAAAACATTATATAACTTCATCGGGAAAAACTCGGCGTGTGTGGCTGGTGAATAACGAAGGACAAAGCTAGCTAACTCCCTCTGAAGTGAATTATACCTACGTCAACTCGTAATAAACTCGCTCATCGTGAATCCTCGATAAGATATCGAAGACATTCCAGACTTAAAAGAAGACTTTATATTGTTTGCAAATTTGTGAAACTTTTGTTTATAAATAATTGTTTGTAATAACTATTTGTAATAACTGTTATTGTTGTGTGTATATTAAAACATATTCGTGTTTAAAAAAAAGAAAACTGTGTGTATCAATCTTGTTTGCAAATATCATAAACTGATTATATATCGGCTTTTACTAAACTGCTAAATCCAAAGTACAGTTTAACTATTAAATTTAAAGTATCATTCAACTCAATTTCAGGCTACTTGAAATTCTAATACTTAACATAATAAATTGGGGGCTTGTGTCCGAGATCTGAATCAGATACAAAATTTGATCTAAATTAAAATTTAAATCACAATTGAATTTATATTTATCATGCCAACAAGATTTGGTCATGTCTGATTATCAATATTTTCTTGAATCACTCTCCCTCGAACAACTAGAAAGATATAACAATGACGAATTGCTCGAAATTGCCATAAGTTTAGAACTAAAATGAGAAAGATCAATGAGAAAAAATGAACTAAAAAAGCGTATTATTGAAATACTAGTCGATGATGATTTGTTGCCTGAGGAAGCATTAGAATAACACTTTAATGTACCCATTAGCCAATCGTGGTTGAGTGACAAAGGTAAGTTAGAGATCCAGCTAAAACTCAAACAACGCGAGCTTGAAGAGGCTCGTATGGAAGCCGAGAAAGAACAGGCTTGTATTGAAGCTGAGAAAGAGCAAGATCGTATCAAAGCCGAGAAAGAGAAAGAAAAAGCTCATATTGAAGCTGAAAGAGAAAATAAACGTCTCGAGGATAAGCAAGCCCGAATCGAGACATAGCAGAAACAAGCTCGTATTGAAGCTGAAAAAGAAAATAAACGTATCAAGGTCGAAAAAATTCGCATTGAAGCCAAAACAAATTAGACCGAAAGAAATAGAAATTAGACTCAACTCCAATCGACCAAGGAAAAATGACAACTTTGAACTTAATTGATGTCTTTAAGTACCACCATTTAATGAAAATGAAGTTGATAAATATTTCCAACATTTTGAGAAGGTTGCCCAAACCATGGAATGGCCCACCCAAAAATGGTCATTATTATCACAAAGTGTTTTAACTGGTATAGTACAAGAAGCTTATGACGCTCTATCTCTAGAAGATTGTACGATTTATGATAAGTTTGAAGTAGCTATTCTCAAAGAATACAGTTAGTACCAGAGGCTTATCACCAAAAGTTTCGAGGTTATCGCAAACAAGATAATCAAACTTATATGGAATATGCCCATGAAAAAGAGGTTTATTTGATCCATGGTGCAATTCTATGCATATTGGCAACAGTTTCGAAAAACTAAGACTATTATGTCTAATTGAGGAATTTAAACGTTGTGCATGTGACAACCTCAAAACTTACTTGGATGAAAAAAAGTTGAAACAGCTCTTTCGGATGACTACACTTTAACACATAAAACCACTTTTCATAAAAAGAAATCCCTACCATCTCGACAAAAAAATGTATCTGTTCAATCCATTAAAGTTGGGGACTCTTCTAAACAATCCAGCTCCTTTAATTCAAAATCTTCTGACAGTCATGTTAAAACTTCTTTAAAACAATCAAGGCCTCTCTGTCATTTTTGTAAAAAAAACCTGGTCATGTTATGTCCGATTGTTGGTGTTTGAAGAAGAAAAAAGAAAAGGAGGCAACACCCAATGCATTTGTGTCCACTTATGGACGTAGTTTCACTGATATAAAGGCTGATGTAATCAGGGAGGAATTTAGACCTTTTGTGTCTGTTGGTTCTGTGTCTTTGACAAATGACACTGGCAAACTCATACCCATACGTATTCTACTTGATACTGAGGCGACTCAGTCATTGTTGTTAGAAGGTCTATTGCCTTTAGATTCGAGTTCTACTACTAGTAAGTCTGTTATTGCTCATGGTATTGAGGGTGGCTTTGTTGATGTTCCTCTTCATAAAATTTATTTAGCATGAGACCTAGTTTAAGGACCAGTTGTGGTTGGAGTAAGACCTACTCTGTCAATTAAGGGTGTATCATTATTGCTGGGAAACGATTTGGCTGGGGAAAACGTTCTTGCCGAATCTAAAATGGTTAGCGAACCGATCAATGTTTCACCTAAGAATGATGTTGTCGTTGAGAAGAATTCCGATATGTTTCCCTCGTGTGCTGTGACTCGAGCTCAGGCTAAAATAATTAAGCTTAGAACAAATGAAAGACATGGATTCAGAGGACGATATTATAGATTTTTGGGATCCGTCGATGATTTTGTGGATAATTGTCCTACTGATGATTTCTCGGTGAGGAACAACGATGGTCAT
>NW_013665778.1:497694-512567 GCF_000517525.1 Limulus polyphemus | reverse complement strand
ACCTGGTGAAGTTCCATTTACTAAAAGTAAGCTGATTGCTGAGCAACAAAAGAATCCGCAAGTCTCTTCACTATTTAAATTTGCACTCCCAAAATATGAACTGGAGAAAGTTCCAAATGGCTATTTTTTCAAAATTGTGTGCTTATAAGTAAATGGAGAGACCACCAGATGTGCCAGCTTCAGAGGACTGGGCTATTGTTTATCAAATCGTTGTTCCCAAAGCGTATCGTTCTGAAATATTGAAAGTTGCCCATGAACTCCCCATGGGAGGTCATTTAGGTGTCAACAAGACATGTAACAAAGTTATGAGACATTTCTGTCTCGATAACGAGAAAGATTGGGATGAAGGAGTTAAATTATTATTATTTGCTGTTCGCGAGTCGATTCAGGAGTCATTAGGGTTTAGCCTGTTTGAGTTGGTGTTTGGCCATTCAGTGCGTGATCCTTTGAAGTTGCTGTAGGAACAATGGTTGGAAGATGATCTAAAGGAAATGAACTTATTGGATTACATTTCCTAGTTTCGGTTCTGACTCATACTTGCTTGGGAATTGGCTCGAGAAAAACTGAAGTCATCCCAAGTTAAAATGAAATATGTTTATGACCGTAAGGCTGAAGAGCTTAAGTTCCAACCTGGTGACATGGTCTTCGTATTGTTACCCACTATGGGACATCCACTCAAAGCTAGTTATCATGGTCCCTTTGAGGTTGTTTGGAAAGTTTATGATAGGGACTATGTTGTAAAAACACCTGATCGTCGAAAGGCTACCCAGCGGTGTCGTAATAATATGTTGAAGCCCTATCACATACGAGATGCATCCGAAAATATTTTAACCGTTGAGTGTTCTCCTGATACTGATGACAGGTGCTTTGACTCAGACACCCGTAAATTTGAAAATACTGGAGACGAATGCAACATCAAACTGAGTAATTCTGACTTTCTGGCCAATCTTGATTTGAAACTCGATCACTTGCCTCCTGAAGAGAAAAATCAACTTGATAGTTTATTGACGGAATACGAATGTATATATCCAGACGTTCCTAATCAAACCAACATCGCTATTCATGATGTAGATATAGGTGACGCTTCTCCTGTGAAACAACATCCCTAACGTGTGAATCCAATTAGGGCCGATAAAATGCGTAAAGAAATATCTTACATGCTGGAAAACGGCGTTATAGAGCCCAGTAAAAGTGATTAGTTTTCACTTTGTGTATTGGTCCCTAAATCTGATGTTTCTGTTAGGTTATGTACAGACTTTCGCAAATTAAACGCTTTGAGAAAGACAGATTCCTATTCCATTCCAAGAATGGAAGATTGTATTAATAAAAGTGTGACCTACTAAAGGGATATTGGGCTGTTCCTCTAAGTGACAGGGCAAAATAAATCTCTGCTTTTGTTATTCCTGATGGGTTATACCAGTACAGTGTAATGCCTTTTGGGATGAAATATTCTCAAACAACTTTTCAGCGAATGATGAATCAATGCTTCACCAATCTGTCAGATTTTGGAATTTATGTTGATGATATTGTGATTTCCAGTGACACGTAGGAAGAACATTTATGTGTATTACGTGATGTTTTTGAGAGGCTTAAGAAAGCCAATCTGTAAGTTTGGCAAAAAGTGACTTCTGTAAAGCCGGAGTTGTTTACTTAGGTCATGTAGTAGGCCATGGTCAAGTTTCTCCAATTCAAGCCAAAGTTGATTGTATTGTGAATTATCCAACTCCTACTAACAAGAAAAGACTTTGATAAGCCTTTCGCATTAGCTGTCGATGCCAGTGATTGTGGTGTTGGTGCTATTCTATTACAATCAGACGACAAAGGTATTGAACACCCTATTTGTTATTTTTCTAAAAAAAGTTTAATTGTCACCAAAAGAATTATTCTACTGTAGAAAAAGAAACATTGGCTCTAGTATTAGCTTTTGAACATGTCAATGTGTATGTTTCTGCAGCCCCCAGTGGCACAGCGGTATGTCTGTGGACTTACAACGCTATAAACCGGTTTTCGATACCCATGGTGAGCAGAGCACAGATAGCCCATTGTGTAGATTTGTGCTTAATTCCAAACAAACAAAATGTATCTGCATCATCACAACAACTTGTTGTCATTTACACTAATCATAACCCGTTGACGTTTGAAATGAAGGGCAAAAACAGAAGACTGTTAAATTGGAGTTTATGATTACAAGAGTATGATTTGAAGATAATCCCTGTTCATAACATTTGTGCTGATGCACTCTCACGTGCTATGTAATTTTATTATCATAAGATTATTTGTAATAATTTTGTTGTATACTGTAATGATTATTGAAATTGTATAATTCTTTGAATAATGAATTATATATAATGTATTGCTACCAATGTATATATATAATATCTTAGTTAAAAATTGTCTAACGCCAATTTTTAATTCTCGAAGAAGGGAGTTGTGACGTAACACTTCTTCTGGTAATTCATTTAAAATAGTGATATTCTAATAATTACTAATTGCTTTTGTTTAGTGGCCTAAACGTTAGCGTGCCCAAACTATGTATCTAAGAATTTATGGTTTATGTCCCATTGTCACAAAAATGCGCTTCGCACTTTAGGAACATGGTTGCTCTACAACAATGATGTTCAAACCTAAATATTTGGTCAGATAATAGTAGAGAAAGTGTTGGCGGTGGGTACTACTGACTAGTTCTATCTGCGTATAGTTCTGCCTAATTTTGAACTGATAGACTAGTATGTAGATTTGCGTAAATATTTTAAAAACAAATATAGTAGATATTAAATACGAAATGAATAAAAGAAAAATGGAAACAGCCAGTCCTGAAAACCCACTTCGTCAGGACTCGCCTGCTATGTTTGTTGTTAATTAGATAGATAGGCCTTTGTGTAGCTTTGTGTGAAATTTTGAAACAATTGTCTGAAACTATAGTTTTTTTAACAATGTTTTCCTTACTGGCCAAAATTTTAAACTTTATTGTATTAAATGCCATGAATTTATAATAAATCGGCATATTTTCCCCATAATCGACATCAGTGTATCTTAAATACGTTTTCTTTAAGTCATTAAATATTCTTATTTCCATCTTTTACTATGTTCATCTATGTATATTAGTTATACGATGTTTTATAAACATTAAAATTAATATCTTGCGTTGATACATGCAAGTGGGTTAGTTCTATTTAGCCCAACTTGTACTGCATTGAATAGCTACATGCTACTTGTCTTATTTAACTTTGATCTTATGGGCGGAGATAGAGAAGTTATATTACATGCTATCGAATTATACAGATAGAGCAGAAAAGATTCTGAGATATTGTTCTAATGTTTGTATTTATTCCGTTAAAACATTTGGTATTACGGAAGTCACTATCATGTCTACATCCACGTTGAAGCCATTGTTCTTCAGTTTGTTGTATAACTGTTTCTCAAGTTTGATGTGCAAGTTAATTGATAAAATTTAATACCCTCAACATATTTTGGATGTTATTTCCGCCAGGCTTATACCTTTTGCAGTTACTTTGCAATTGGTAAAACTTTCTCTGTTTTCTTTTCTTTCTTTTTTTTATTTTTTGTTTTTGCCTTCCAGCGACTTAAATGTGGTTATAATTGTCCATAATAGATTATTTTCATTACTGGATTTGCGGTATTTATATTTCTCTCACCCCTACTTTCATGGCTTTCCTCTATACTTCAGTAGCACGAGTGGACATTTATAGAGTTCTCGTGAACCTTTCTACTACGATATTGTCCCACTTATATGTATCACTGAGTTAAATATCTTGCACAACATTTAACAACAAACAAATATGGATTTTTATGAACTGAACAGCAGCACTGTTACAATTCATCACGAACCTTTCTGCTACTTCAATGGCTCTAGGCCTGTGAGGGATAATTTTTCTATGATTAAAACCTAGAAATTTACTAAGCTGTCTTTATTTAAGACTGTTAATGGTGGCCCATTATCAATTTGTACTAATGAATATTCTTATCCATCCATATTAATCTATAGCTACTAGAAGATTGCCACCAATTAAAAATGGCAGACAGACGTCTTGCTATATTGATTCTTACCCACACTTCATTTTGAAGTGGAAATGGACGTGGCCGAATAGTTAGCGTGCCAAGACTGTCAATTCAAAGATTTGGGGCTCACGTCCCGTTGCCATAATAACTCGCTCCGCACTTTGTGACTGCAGATCGCTATAAGAATTAAGGTCAAATTTTACTATTAGGCCAAACAACAGTAGATCAAGAGTTATTGACTAGCGTCCTTCCCTCTAACCTATCGGTTCAAAATTTGGGATGGATGCGCAGAGATTCCTTACGTAACCTTGCGCGAAAATTCTAAAAGAAACCAACAAAAACTTCTGTCATCTGCAGAGTTATGAAGTGGTAGAGACAGCTGCTTGAGATGTTAGAACACTTTATATTTGTTTTTCAATACGCTTGTCAATTCCCTCAAACTAGACGTTTTCTCTATAAAATCTGTTTGTCTTCAGAAGACCTTGAGGAGATTCATGAATCAGAGAAATTACTTAGTTTTGTAAAGAAAATGAACTTATTAGCTTTCATACTAAATGAATATGTTTTCTTGAATCTCGAAAGTACCATCTAGATCATTTTTATTAACGTCTCCTTGTTGTGGTTGGAGAGAAATGTAATAAAATGATATATTGTAACATCGGCTGGAGACGGCTTAAATGGATAAGGAAGAAAAACTTTAATATAAGTTTAACATAACAACAAATGTACAACGTTTCGACAAGGTTTTGTCATCATCGGGTAGTCTCAAAGTGGGTTCCTCGTCACCGAATAGTGTAACATCGTTCTCTGTTTCAGTGTTTACTTATTTACATCATGATTTTATGTCCTACATGATTTGCTATAAAGTAAACATAATCTTCAGCAACCTTCTCCTTTCTGCTGTTAATAAATAATACTCGGTTGTGAAATATACCCTACTGGATTGTGTACCACTTGGAAGTTATTGTCATGGAGACGTAAAGCCCATCGTTCTATTTTAGCTGGCTGTTAGAAAATAGGGTTATTGAAAAGCAGATCCAGTGTTTTATGGCAGTAGTAATCGTAAACTTTGTGCCATAAAGGTAAGGATGAAACTGTTCGCTGCCAAAAACCAAAACCAATGCTTCCTTTTCTATTTATGAAAATAGTCAAAGTCTACTAGTATGAGCAATAACTTCTGAGTAGCCTTTTTTTGAAATAGCTGAAGTATCAATCCAACAGAACCTTGCACCTACTTAAAGTTCAATCACTTTTTCTGGGTGAACGTAAAGAACTAATATATTGCTTGTAAGTTGAGGTTATAAGTAAAACTAGATCGTTTTCTTTTAGCTCTGTACATTGCCATTAGATTTTCTTCCTTGTTAAGTATCGAAGCGTTTGAGCAATATACAATATCAAAATATAGATGAAGTTAGCACCATAATTCATTAGTCTAATGAGACCCCTCATTTCTGTTGGATTATTTTGTACTGTAACATATTCATTTGCACTGATTGATGTTTTTGAGGCTGGAAGAAATGCAACTAAGTAAATATATCGATATAATTCTAACCTAGATTTGTTGAATTCCTCTATCGTAACCTGAAAACAGTTACTCGCTCGTTGTGTTCTTCCAAAAATTAAAAAAAAACAACTAGAATATCATTACATACGTTCATAGATATCATTGATAACTTGTCTAATAACATTTTTGAATGTCTCTGCTATGTCTGGTTCAATGTGTCTCTGTTTTTTTTTTGTTTTTTGTTTTTTTTTAATTTCGCGCAAAGCTACACGAGGGCTATCTGCGCTAGCCGTCCGTAATTTAGAAGTGTAAGACTAGAGAGAAGGCGGCTAGTCATCACCACTACTCTTTTACCAACGAATAGTGGGATTGATCGTCATATTATAACGCCCCCACGGCTGAAAGGGCGAACATGTTTGGTGTGACAGGGATTCGAACCCGCGACCATCAGATTGCGAGTCGAGTGCCTTAACCACCTGGCCATGCCGGGCCTAATGTGTCTCTGCAAAATGTGGTTAATTATCTATATTCAAATGAAAGTTCAAGACAATGGTAGCCGAAGTTTACAACTAGCTTTGATAATAATATAAATCCACTTTCTTTGAGATTTACATGGTTAACTGTAGGCGTAGTGTTTCATTTTCGTTTAACTACCTTGTTAGATAGACTGATGTCGATATATATGTATATATATATATATATATTCGAAATTTCTGTTACTGCCTTTTAGTAACTTTTTAATGCAACAACAACAACAATGAGTGAAACCCACAGTGTTTCATCGACACATCCTTTTTTTCTTTTAACACTTTAGCTTCTCTTCATAATTATGTGAGAAATACATCTGTAACCTTGCAGTGCATTTTCTCAATGTGTAATTTCACCTAATAGCCTCTAACATTTTTCATCACTGTGAAAAGACCAGGATATTGTTTTACCAGATGTTTCTGCTCTTTCTGTTAAATATAACGTAAATTTTTTCAGATATTTGTTCAAGATCTTGAGCAATCCTAATTCAAAAATTGTCTTTCAACTGAATGTAAAAACAGTTGCTTCCTTGAACACCATAAAAAGTCGTATATGTTTTGGTTCACTTTGATCCTCAAACTTCCCTTCAAGCGACAGTAATTTACCAGATCCTTGTGGATGTATTTTTATAGAGCTTCACGTAAGCTTTGGTTTTAATCTAAGATTCTACGTCCAGTATATTTATACAGTATTATATACACCAACGTCATTCGTGATATTAAGTAAAGTAATGACTATTTTCGGTTGTTTAGGCAATTGATGCTGCACACAGCATAGCGATATTCGTGTTCGGTGCTTTTGTAATTTGATCCTTCAGCCATAGTTTTATTTGCTCTTGGTCCTACTCTCCTTACATAATACGGCGGGGTAAAATTCTTATGCCATTTCATAGATTTCCCTCTTGTTTTTCCCCTTCTTTAAAAGCAACACAGACTTTCTTGCTGCTCTTGCCTTTCGTGAAAGACAAGACTTGGCAAAATGATTGAACTGGTCACACGAGTTAATTCTTTTTATTGGGCTTTCTTTAGTGCCTGTATCAAAGCTGAATCTGGTTGTTTTACTCTAATTCACTGAGATTTCTTTAATTCAATGAGTGCTATATTCGCACAGTAAATTTCTTTGTAGACGAATCAACTAATGGTTTTGGATTTTTAGTGATTTTGTTTCGTTATCAACATCAGTAAAATTGAACTTTGCCAGTTCTGTAGCCTCATTTGAGTCTGGTTCAGTATTTCCCCTTGATTCTGCGTGTTTTTTTTTCTGTCCAGAAAACTAGAAGAACATACTTTAAACCAAAAATGTTCAACTTAATGTTCTGAGATCTAATGTATAATGTCTAGCTCGCTTCTGATAGAATGTAGTTTTATATTATGAACTCTTGATCCTTCGTAGTGCAGTAACATTATTTATTTTTGATTGTTGTCTTCTGTATCCAAAACGACCAGGATGTTTTCAAAGCATTAAATCCTCTGCTCTAAAAATTTGGAATGGCGGGAAGGTAGCAGTCTTCTTATTTTTTGTTGACTGAACTTGTGGTGTACAGTGTCTACCCTAAAGAACAAATCCATACTCATCGCCATTGTAATGAAAACATTGACACTGTATTTCATAAAAAACAGGCATAATTTAATGAGGCAAGCATCAGTATTTACACAAGAGATTCTGGTAACTGTGCATGTAACAATGGCCAATGGTATAACTAAAAACCCCAAATGGAGAATATAGAAACAGGAAAATGTAAAATCGTAGGGCGACATACACTAAAATATTACAGCATTATTACATCAGAAATGTAACATCACAATATTTCCTAAACCATACTTTCTGGCATTCGTCCCAGTCATGTGTTATCACCAAAGAAAATATCCATCTGCATCTACCCCTTTGGATACGGCTAACAACTAAGGCAACAGAGTTTTTGGACTCGGGTTATAATGTTAAATGAATAACAACAACAACAACAAAGAACTATGATATCAGTTAAAACACAACAAAATTCCTTATTCATACAGACTAGAGAGAAGCGTCCTGGCCGTGAATTTGAGACTGGTTAAAGTTACATAAAGAATTTCTTAAATCCGTAAAAACAATAACACAAAGCTAGCAGAACAGGTTGTACCTTGCTTTATATTCTTGGATTGTTTATTGTTTACTTGTAATTAAGCACAAAGCTACATAATGGGCTATCTGTGCTCTGCCCACCACGGGTATCGAAACCCGGATTCTAGCGTTGTAAGTCCGCAGACGTACCGCTGTGCCACTGGGGGGGCATATTCTTGGATACTTTTTTCAAATCAATCCGGAGAGTCTCCCATTCTTGTCAGTATTTCTTTAATCAACTGTATGCGATTTAATAAACACACTATCATAGTAAACTGAGAAACAACAATTTATAAGCGTAGTAAAAATTATTTTATCTAGACAACATACTATATGTTTCAACAGGGCATTGGTCGGTCTTCTTCAAGTAGCTCAATTTTCTGTTGAAACATGTAGTACGTTTTCTACTTGAAATATTTTCATTATGCTTATAAATCGTTGTTTAAAATTTACTATTGTATCAACATAATGTTCTTCCGTACACAAGTAAATACTCTACACCTATTGCTCTAGCTACGATTAAGATTTATTAAAAATAAACTTGAAGTTAACTTAAATACGACGATATCTAATGATACTCGATGTAAGTCTCAAATTAGGAAGCAGTATACACACATGCAACACAACCAAGACTTCTACCTACATTCTTGGGTACACGTACATAAAACTACCACTATAGGATACTGAACAATGGAGGGAACTCTATAATAACAGCCTGTTCTATAATCCAATAAGTGTCAGAATCAAGAACCTAAATACAAAGATAGTACCTGAATGGTGGCCTCTAACACAGTGATGGAATATTGAAATTATCTCTAGAACACACAACATCCGAGCCAGTTGGAACACGGGATGTTTCAATGTGTCTCCTGAACATATGTACATCTAGTTGATAACCCATGAACTTGCTCCTCTTGGATATTACCGTTAACTTGTAATATCACATACTTTTCACTAACGATACGCTGTTACAGTACTGTTACAAGTAAGAAAGGATGAAAGAAGAACTGTAGAAAAGAGAAAAGGGAATATTGATAGTAAATGAGGTAAAATAAAATAATTGGTTATATGGTAATTTACCCCTACAGTTGCTAAAAAATGTTCATTGAATTAACTTGATGAAAAAAACGTAAAACACATGATGTAAAAAATATATAGGTTCATTTAAAAGTAATTTTTGAAAGCAGGAATTTATATATCTTAGTACGATAACTTAAATGCATTTTTAAAGAATTAATAATTTAGGAGATATAGGTATAATGGTTTCCAAAAACATTCATACCATTGTTTGGTAAATATCCTTAACTAGATGAAGATACTTTGTTCCACTATAGTTTAAAGACCATCCTAATAAATGTTCATAAAGTTCATGTATTTTCTACCAAAGGTCAAATAACAAATGCTAAAAAAAAACAGAAGGAATCTTTCAGATACTTAATCCACTTTGCAGAATAAAAGAGATTTTACTCTTTTCATCATACTGGCGAAACACAGATTTAATTACTTCATTTTCCAACTACAATTCCCTGTATTTTCTCTGCAATTAAGTTTCACAATTCAGTCTCAATTGGAATATTTACTGTTTTAAATGTGGATTATCATCGATGTTTGTGTCGTTTTCTCTGTTATTCGTCAAATACATAAAACTAGTTTCGTCAAAGACAGATTTTTAACAGCAAATCACGAAAGCTGAAATACTGGACAGTTTATTAAGAAAATGAAATCCCGATTTTGATTCAGAGTTCAACGTTTTCTAGTGAAGGGAACATTTAGAGTGGCAAGGCTTTGGATATCGATGTAGAGCTATCGCATCCATTAAAACAGATGGAAATGACAGAACACTGTTTTCCACTCATCTAAACAGAGACCCATTACTGAGATGATTCACCGCCGAGCTAAACATATGAAGAGAGTTTTGTCGACATTGACGAATAACTGTAGAAAGGCATACTAAATGTGTTTAGCTGTTATGTTTCTGAAGCTATCTCAATGCTTAGCTCCACTTGTGCTTGACACTGGCACTTGGAAGTTATCACTTAGCTTTAAATGGTGTGAACATACGAGCAGAGACTAATACAATATATGCATTATGGCGGAAGGGCTTTGGTAAACAATGTTTAACAGTCTTTATCTAATGATTAGGTTATCTATTGTATTCGGGTTAATTAAAGTGTAATATTATACCAAGTTTCACCAATAGAATAAATCTAATAATTCTGATTTTCCGCGTTTGTCTATCTATCTGTTGAAATACGACCCAGCATCATAATATACTGATAAAGTATGCAGGAAGGAAGTGTTGATGAACTAAATATAATATGGCTTCATCCAAACAATGACGAGCATGCTTCCGCACTTTACCAAATAGCTGTAAAGTGACTGACAATGATGACCAGGCGTGTTAACAAGACTCTTCCATAGCCTAATCATTCAGCTTAATGAAACTTTTCATTCTATTTTATAAGATAAAATCTTTATCAAAAACCATTCACTCTTGCAAGATTATCAAAAACCTTTTATTCTTGCAAGAAATGAGGATTATTCCCTTCACCCAGACTTATTGAGAATCATATAAAATCAGAATCGATAAAAATGTTCTCTCTCGAATATTTGTGTAAAAGTAAAAAAAAAATTGGTATCTGCTCAGTCTTGGTCATACTGTTGCCGAACGCTCTAATATTAATACTATATAAGTAAGAGCTTGACTTTATGACTGATGAATGTCCCCCAGTAACTCAACAGTAAGTATGCAGGCTTACGACGCTGAATATAAGTTTTCGATAGCCGTGGTGGGCAGAACACAGATTGCCCATCGTGTAGCTTTTCGTTTAACAACAACCAAACCAATGTCAAAGATGCTCTTTAAGTAAAAATATGACAAACTCATAAAAAGACAGATTTCTGCGGCTTTGACATATAGTATAAATTTAACAGACTGCGGTATTTAATGCGTTTTATGAATCTCTGAGGCACCGTAGTCACAATCTCTCCTGGTACACAGAATAGGAAAACGGAATATAATCGTTTTAGAAAGCATAAAAGACCATTTTAAAATATTTTACTAAATATAAATAAGTTCGGACTATTTAAGTCATAACCTTCAAAACTGTTATATCATATTTTAAATATGTTACTTAACAATTTATTTTCTTTTTTTTTTCATATAAGTCGCATTTTTAGGTGTTTAATTCACTTTATTCCAGCCTTATATGCAACAAGAAGTGTTGAATTGTACACATCTATATCCTATGATCCATATTTAAAATATTGGATTATACGAAGGGTTAGTGGTCCAACAAACACTTAGAAAGATTTCTTATTGTTTTGTTGTTTTTAATGCACTCTATCAACTTCGGAGGCTCTAACTCCGTAGATTTACCCTGACCCACCGTGGGACTGGAAAGAGGTAGCATCCATTGTTCTAAAGGTAAGAATAAAATGTCTATATCAAAGTGTTTAAGTAAGGGGCTCCGTAAACACATCCTAAGCCATTTTGAAGCAACGAATTCATCCGCAAAGTTTATGGTTATAAAAAGAACGTTGTGACCCAAACAAAATAGTACGATGAGGCTGGACATATTTTATAAGATAGTAAATAAGTTAGAGTTGATGAAGGTTCACAAGCTTCCAGTCACACCTTCAAAATCAATGCCTGTTTTCTTTTAAGAAATAAAAGCCACAGAAACAAGAATTCCAACAATTCCACCATTGTGTCACACACATGTCACCTCCCTCATCCCTGATAGAACTCCAATATACCTTTGGTCTACTTCAACGTGATCTTAAAATCTTAGAAGCCAACCTTCACATATAGTATATATATATATATGATGAAAGGATCTCGCCGTTCTTCGCAGTAGTTTGGTACAGTAGAAATTTGGGGGTATCAGACAGTAGTGTGAAATTATAAGCGTCAGGCAAACAAATCAAATAGAATTAAAAATGTATCTTATTCTATTAAAATAGCATTTATAAAATACACTAAAGAAGTTCGTTCGTATGTGGTCAACTATGGAGAAAATAATTAATTTTAGTTAGATTTTTAAAAGAGTTGCACGATATTTTTTACTGAAACCAACAACATCCTCAACGTAGAAACGCATATCTGTATATCTGAGCTGCCAAACCATAACATCGTGATTACATAGCTGTTGTTAACCAAAGCAGGTAAATAACAGATATTCAACGAACAGAAATGCTTACTTGTAATTAAACTTCGTAAACGTCTGTCAAATTTCTATCTTCTACAGAAAACGGTCACTTTAAATTATTAAACTATAAAAGGTAGAAACGTTGATAGAAATATTGGATAATTGCGGAACAAATTTATTACTTACTAAACTAATAATTCTGGGTCCGATAAAAAAAAACTGACAGTTTGACACAAGTACGACTAACTTCATTATCTCAGCAGTTTGTTAAAAAAAACAATCATGATGATCCTAGTTTGCGACAAGAGACAGGAAATGGATATCAAGTTGTTGATTTGATGAATTTGATTATTTCACTTCAGCGCTCAACAACCAGAATGGGTGTAATGGCTGATTAGTAGCAATAGCTTTCTACGGGGAAAGCTAGGAAGGTTGAATATACAATTTTTCGGATGGGAGCTATGTATTATGTTTCGAGAGGAGAGGAAAAAAGTTTCTGCACGAGCTCACTGCTGGCCTAACAGGACATCTAATTAAAGGTAGGCAAAGAATATTGCCTACGGGTAAATGTGACTAGAAAATTCCCCCAATACTCGCTGATTATCTGACGATGGATGATGACTAGCTGTATCATAATGAAAGAAGACGAGGTAAATTAAAGAGTTTGAAAACTAGGCGACATTATGAATTCCCTGTTCCCGACGGAATTACTCTTGCTGAAATTTTCTTTGGAGTTTCCCTGGCAATTTACATATTCAAGTAGTATTTAATGCTATACCTAAGTATCAAGAATATTCGTCTGTAAAGTAAATTACATTTTTCCAGATACTTAGAAGATACGTTCTCTCTGAAGATAGAACTGATGTAATCACAGCTTGCTAAGCGCATTAGTTAACAGGAAAAAATATCATGAAAGTGAAGGAGAAAACGACAATTAATCATCAACGCATTTGTAATCTTTTAAAGGAAAATTAATGCAAATAAGTACATTTTTTAACAACTTGCATAAAAGCAGAGTAATATTGCAACTTGACTCAAAGTTTCTACTGTCATTTATCCCAAACGTATTATAAAATAAAACAAAGCAAGAATACCAGCGTAGCAAAGAGTGTCTTCATGTTATTTTATATACATAGATTTACTGTTTATCATTTCAACCACATCTCAAGGAATTTTATGACAGATTAGATTGTTGTCTACCTAGCATTGACGTATATATATATATATATATATGAGCATGTGCACAGCTGAAAGTTGCATACAGTAACAAAAATGTTTCTCATATTTTTAGAGACTATCTTTCGTTTTAAGTAGTTAGTTAAAAAAACAAACTACTTTTGAACAGTTTATTGACATTCATTATTTTCTTTATTTTTAGTTAAGTACAACGGGACTGGAGTCCAGGACTAAATACACTCTGCCAATTTTTAAACCTGTAAATCAATTTGCAGTAAGGAATCCATTGAATTTGATGTAATATATTTACTGTCTCTGGCACATTTTTGTGAACCTAGTGGCGAGAGTTAACAAACAAACAAATGATACTTAATAGCTCCCCAGTGATACAGCGATAAGACGCTTATAACGCTAAAACTGGGCACAGAACAGATAGCCTAATCTGTAACAAATATAACAACAGGTCATAGCATGACATGATAGCTAGGACACTCGACTAGCAGTCTGCGGGTCCCGAGTTCGAATTCCGTCACATATCATGCAGTTTATCAATAATAAATAAATAATAATAAATTATCAAAATAATCATAAATTGTTAAAAGAGAGAATATTGATAATAATAATAATAGTCTAACATTTGTCATAATTGATAAATGTTTTCTCTCATTCAGTACAAGAAAAGAAGATTCACAAAAAATTATCAAAACTATGTTAAGATTTGCTTGTTTATTCTTAAATACAAAGGCTCGCAATGGACTATGAGTGCTGTGAGTATCGAAACCAAATTTTTAGCGTTAGTCCCCAGGACTAATTGTTAATCTATGTAATTTCGAATATCATACTAAAACCTTGTCTTCGGAGTGAAGTAAAACTCTTTGTTTTATATATACGGCTGAAAAGATGAGTTATCAAGTATTTCCTGAATTATTACTAGAAATGTGAGTTTTCACAAGATTTTGAGCAAAAATAAAAATGTATGAAATTATTAGCATTTCATTCCAATCATATATATAAACTCCAAGTAAATTCCAATCCTTTATATAAACCAAAATAGTAGTACATTATGACGATATAGTAGTATATTATGATGAAATAGTAGTACATTATGACGATATCGTAGTACATTATGATGAAATAGTAGTACGTTATGACGATATAGTAGTACATTATGATGAAATAGTAGTACGTTATGATGAAATAGTAGTACATTATGATGAAATAGTAGTACATTATGATGAAATAGTAGTACGTTATGATGAAATAGTAGTACGTTATGATGAAATAGTAGTACGTTATGACGATATAGTAATACATTATTATGAAATAGTAGTACATTATGACGATATAGTAGTACATTATGATGAAATAGTAGTACGTTATGACGATATAGTAAT